>NC_055696.1:15063634-15363634 GCF_017639745.1 Melanotaenia boesemani | reverse complement strand
TATTTAATCTAAGTGAATGTTTATTTTTTTCTGTAGTTCATGCTTCCAGGGAGCCTGGCTGGTTGGAAGGGACTTTGGATGGTCGAAAAGGACTGATACCAGAAAACTATGTGGCGTTTCTATAGTCCAGGCCTGACAAAAGAAAGTCATCCGGACTGATCTGGCCATGATAGAACCAGATTCCACTGCACAAAACTCAGCCTATTAAATATTATATTACGATGGATTGGACTGTTGTTTATTTGCTCTTGATTTGACTATATTGGGAAACGAAACTGGACCAAGAAGAACCATATCAAACGGATTTGACAGAGGAACGAAAAATAACGGACCGACGGGGGACAGCCCTAAATTTCACTGGAAGAAAAGACTGGCTGTCACTGGATTTTTGTGGGTGGCTTTCAGAGTTGTGGTGACGAGGATGTGGGAATATGCGTGAAAGAAAGAATTGTAGCTGGAGGTGAGAGAAAATGATCTGTATAGATGAGTTTATATTTTTAAGCTGAAGCTTGTTATTTTCCTTTTCTTTATTTTCATCTGCACTGCCACTGCTTCAGCATCTTTTATTTTCATCAGGAAGATACAGAGAACTTTTTGCAGTGTAAATGACAGGGAACACGATAAAGATCAAGTACCCTTCAGCATTAAACCTGCTTCCCCACCTCCTCATTAATTGATTCATTGTTAAAGCCCTTGGGAAATTAGACCTGTCAAAACAGACTGAAGTGATTGGGTTTGGTCGTACAGCTCTAAATGTATTTGTGAGCACTGGTTGCAGCAGTTTGGTAATTCATGGTGACAAGACTCAGCCTGGCTAATGTTTCAAAGCTCCATTTAAACAGCAGGGCCCTCAGGGCAGATCAGCAGCAGATGAGATTGCCTCAAACGGTTCGCCGAATGGTCAGCATTAGCGTTCATGTTTATAATGCTTCCCCCTGTAGAGCCCTCTCAAAAAAATGTGAAAAATTTCAAACAAGTTCCACAAACAGATCATAAGTTTACAATGAAGTGTAGGAGTAGCAGCTAAATCCTGCTGGTTAAAACAAGCCAAGCTGCAAGGCCTCACTGTGTGGAGCCATGAGTCATGTTTGCACTATGTCGCTCTATTTCTTGGAGTTGTAATCAACCTGGAAGTTGTACGTTTTACAATGTGCAGATTTGGGTTCTTTGTAGAAGAGGATTAATCTCTACAGCACAGAGGGAGCTAACAATGTCATCTGATCAACAACCACAGGGACTTTTTTCCCTTTTTTTTCAGTTTTTATGTTAAATAAAATAAAATTCAGATAAAATAGATAGACATTTGCATTTGGATTCAGAGCTTACAGCCAAGACTGAGGAGAAAATAAAAGCTTAAAGGGTTTCAAAAGACTTAAATACTTCATTTTCAGAATACTTCTTTAATCTATATAAAAAGTCGGTCTACTTTACAGCTCCTTTCATTTCCTGAGTGGAAGTTCTCCTTTTTCTTTGAACCATCTGTGAATGTTTTGAAATTTTCTGAAAAATAAATCTGCTTATTTTGTTGAACGTTAATAATTCTTTTACATTTTTTGCATTTTAAACATGAAAATCAAATGGGAAAGTTAAAAAAAAAAAAAAAAAAAAAAAAAACTTAAATGTGAAATGAGACTACTTTGTTCATATCTAAACTTATTTATAAGACTTAAAGGCAAAATCTTGGTTTATATGCATTTGAGGTGTTTTATTGGTCTTGTAAATAAAATCAGCTTTTCATGAGGTATAATTTTTTTCCAAGTATGAAATTTTATATTTTGTATTTTTAGGATACTAACTTAATTTCTTAATTCCATCTTTGTTGCCAGATTTTTTTCTTTCTTTTTATGATTTCAAGTCTATCCACAGCCTTAAATAATCTTGCAGATGTTTTGGTGAAGGATTGTACAGAATTAAAAATAAATCTTATATGGCTGTTTTGATTTTAGTCCTGCCTCTTTTTTTTTTTTTTTACTGTACAATGCAACTCAGGAGATTTCCAGTTCTTTTCCAGTTTGTTTCTGTGCTCTGACACCTCTGATTAAAATTATATGAATCTCCCCAACAGATTGCTGTCCAGTTTAGCTCAACCCGGTTCATTTCAGTCTGGTGTGCTGAAGCAAGGAATATCTAAAACCTGCAGCACAGCGGCTCTCAAGCACCATAACATAGACAACCTTGTTCTTTGTAAAAGTGCTGTCCTTAGTTAAAAAGAGCTCAAAATTTTGTTAACATTGGCTAAAATCATTATACCCCTTGAGCATAAAAAGACCAATTTGTATTTGCATACGTGCTACTTTTATCTATTACCACTTCACAGATTCAAACAACTTCAATTCTAAAAGAGCTGGGACAATGTGTTATTTACAAATGAAAACTATGATTTGCAAATCCCATAAAGCTTTTTCCCAACAGAACATAAACAACACATCAACAAACTGAGACAATTTTACAATTCCTTTGAAAAAAATTTACATCTTGAATTTGATGGCAGCAACACATCTCAGAATATTTGGAACAGAGGTAACAAATGCTAGGAAAGTCATTTCCACAGGAAATGAGGAAAAAAATAAAGTTGGAGGAATGTTTGACAACTAATTAAGTTAATTAGCAGGTCAGTAACATGACTCAGCATAAAATGAGTATTTCAGGGATACAGATTCTCTGAGATGTAAAGATGGGCAGAGGTTCATCAGTTGGTGACAAAACTTCATCTAAAAATTAGAAAAATGTTCCTCAACCTAAAATCGCAGATTCTTAAGATTCTACGATCTACAGCTTATAATATCAAAGGAGTCAGAGAATAGTGAGGAATCCCTGTGTGCATTGGGCAAGGCCAAAGGTCAAAACTTGATGCTTATGATCTTCAAGCAGCTAGAATCCTGCATCTGAAGTTTTCTAAAAGAAAACTTGTTCCAACTTGTTTTAGATCAAATTCAAACTGTTTTTTTTTTTTTTTTTTTTTGTTAAATGTTTTATTTACAAGATCTAATATGTTGTTTATGTACCATTGAGAATGAAATAAGGGTTTATGAGATTTGCAAATTTTACAGTGTCCCAACTTTTTGGGACAATGTTATATAAATTTAAATAGCAATTATTTAGCACTACTCTAAAGTAGTAAAGGTCATGTTCAACGACTATGGGAGGTGAGGTAAATGAACAAATCAAACTATTGCTGAGAGTTGGGAAAACAAGAAACTTTATTGTGTAAGATGTTTGAACTAAAGAGAAATCAGTTCTTCTGAATTTCAGCTTTGAACCAGTGATGACAGACAAGTCCGCCGACACAATGCCAAATCCAATGTCAAAGAACAACACAGATAATTCTACATTTAATCAAATAGGTGAAAATATTGACACTGACTACAGAAGAAGTGTAAATACAAACTTATTTTAAAGCAAACATTTTTTTAATAGTTTTTTATATATATATATATATTTATATATATATTACATCGGATTACATCTACATAACTGAAAAACGAACAAAACAGACTTCAGTGAAAGCCATAGCTAGGTCTATCGGTGAATCATGATCTGCCCTTAATCTTGCATGTTTTTACACAAAATAGACTGTGTCAACCAATGTGAGGGTAGTGCAATTCCATCTGGCTCTGGAAAATTTACTTTCACATGCAGATTCAATTTTTATTTTTATTTTTTTTTATTTTAAAGTGACCAGTAAATCCTCACAATAAACATGAGATCCAAAGCCAATACCTTTAGAGAAAAAAAAATCAAAATAAGGAAAATTAATAAACCCAGAAGTGTGCTAGTAGATGCTACACAAAATGTAACTGATTACTTTTTCATTTTTTTTATATTTTATTTTCTTCTCTGCTTTGGTCACTCTTGTAAAACGCAAAAAAAAAAAAAAGAAGAAAAAAACTTTTTACCTCTCCCCCTTAATTTCCTTACATCTTTAAAAACACAGTGAGCAATCATGTACTGACTCCTAGAATTAACATTTACTTCACAAGACAAACATGTTAAACACTTTCTAACGTATTCAACACGTCTACCTTTAGCAAACACAGACAAACGGAGAATTTTTTTTTTTTATCTTTTTCAACCCGTTCAATGTACAAAAATGATTGAGTAAAATTAGTCATATCAAAGAGGATCAAGCTGATGTATTAAATCACAGAAAATAGTAATTTACAATTGATCAATCTCCAAAAGCGCTGATATTTGTCTATTTCCTGATTTGAACTCTTATTTTTCTATGGCTCTCTGTCTCCCTTTCGCAAGGCCTTTAGTTGAGCATGTACTGAAAGATTAAAGAAAAAGCTGTGAATATTGAGGCTGATGTAAAATATATTTAGTAATAGACACGGTTTACATTAGACTGGATATGTCAGCATTGCTATTTACACCTATAGCTATTTAGAAATGAGCAGGTATGTGGTTGCATCTACACATTAAAGCTGGTTTTCTGAAGCACCATCACCTGGAAACAAATGTAATACTGCAAGTCACCCAAAAAACTTTTAAGATTAATTTTTCCCCAGAATAACCAAAACACAGCAATGCGAGAAGCCTCAATGCCGAGTCAGCGGACTCAAGCCGAAAGCCCTCTCGCTGTACATAAAACGACCCCAGTGTGAGTCACACACCCCCCCTTTTAGCAGAATTGGCTAAATTTTTAAAAAGCAACGACTCTTAATTGAGTAGCAGCTTGTAGCATCCAGAGCCTGCTGTGCCATTAGCTGTCAGTAACATACAAATGACTGGTCTCCATGGCAACATGCTACCTGGTTTCTCAACTGACATTCAGAGTTGTGTGTGCAGCAGAGAGGCTAAAATCCATACAGTTGGCATTTTGGGGAGAGAGACCGGTAGAAGTGTGCTGATGCACGTCTGACCTGTTGATGCATTTTTGCTTTGGCCATCAAATAAGCTGGTGTGGATTTTTATTTCACATGGTAGATGTTTAAAACGCTGACCAGCACTTGTTTGATTTTAGAAGAAATTACAGCTTACTTAAATTAATAAGTGAGTGTGTGAGAGAGAGAGGAAAAAAAACTATTTGAGAATCTCATTCTTGGATGATAACAATCAGCCATTTTAAGCTGGTGTGTGACACTGAAGATTGAGCACCCTGAAGCAAAATTACAACAACATCATGATGCCAAATCTCAGCTAGATCAGTACCCTTTTCATATCTCCAGGGGGAAAAAAAAGGTAAAAGCCTGGTGTCATATTTGGCACTAGTGAGATGCACGTAAGTGATATAATCACTCATAGCCTGAGCTTTGATTTAGATCATCATTTAAGCGAAACTGCACATTCTTCCAACAGTGAGATGACAGTGATTAAAGGGTAGGTCTGTGTAAAATGGCACTATGCATATTCTTAGTCTCATGGGTCACGATGATCTTAAATGCCTAAAGATAAAAGCTAACCGGCTTTTTTCGTGTTTCTTTCCCCTCGCTTTATCCAGAACTAAAGGAGCAGCCAGGTCACCTTTTCTTAAGAACTTTTTTCCCCGCACTGGGTTACATTCTTGCTTTTCATTTCCGGAGAAATATGTGGGAAGGATAATTATGGCAGCACAATTCAGGTTGAGTTTGTTCGTAAGAATTTCCCAATACTTGCTGCAATTATATTATCTGAGTCGTAATCACTGTACTCCTATTAGATTCCAAAATAAAAAAAACAAACTGGCCATTCATGTACCTGTGTGGCAATTTTCTGAGGTGAAGGGGGAAAAGTAATCTGGCGATGCAAAGTGAACCTTCATAAAACTGCATTTTCAACTCCAGTTGTGGGAATAATTCACTTGGTATGTACGCAGATAGCAGTAAAAGGGCAGCTCTGACTTTATGCCAGGTCTACTTAAAGCATTATGGCTATTTTCTGAAACAAAGACACCCTGGATTTCTTTTACTTGTGTTTATCCAAAAGCAATGTGATTATAAAACCCCCAATATGTATGATTTTTTTTTTTTAAATCATTCAGTTTAACTAAATTCTAACATTTAACTCCCTCACAGTTCTGTGTTTAGATTCCAGTGTGGTTTATTTACCACAATGCTGGTGGCAGCGTCTGCAAAACTGATAAAGAAAAGGACATTTGTTTATATAATCTGGGAGATGAAGTGTATTTATAAAATATGGTATGTTACGTGGCTGGAAAAGGGAAAACTCTTCTTTTATACCCAATTGAACTTTTTCAAGACCTGATGATGTTAAACTGCTCTCACGCTTTCTTATCCGTACTATTTTCTGTTATCACACACACGCATTTGCTGATCAGAACAAAGACAGAGAGATCCTCCCACATTATAAGCACCAGAATGTCAGCTTGGAAAGAAAACAAAAAATTGCCAGAGTCGAAAAACTAAAAACGGATAAAAAATATGCAGAATGATATTGACGTTAGAAAACAATGGGTTTCAAGGGGATGGCTATGAAGAGCTTAAAAACTAAAAGGCACTGGTTTTCCCTCTGATACATCCTGTGTAAACATTTGGCCAAGTGAATGTGTGTCTGCTTATACTCTGTGACTTCTGCATGTGTGGTCAGCGAAGCACGTCTGCATACAATAAATGAAGAATATTCCTCTTGGTCAGGTATATATAACTATTTGTCCTTATTGTCCTGTAGTCCGGAAAAAAAAAAAAGAAGGTTTCAGATTTTTTTTGTTTTCACTGCCAGGAGTCTACTGGAAACCCCAGAAAGTGAGCAATCACTACATCCATGGTGCATGTCATGCAGTGGGAGGAAATTGTGTTTGTAGGTGTTGGTTTTTCCAGTGAAAACAGCAATAAAACTCTGTAGGCTGAAAAGAGTAAGAAGCTAATGGACGCTGTTAGAAAACATTATAGACATCTGAGGTCAGGGCCATGAGCTAGGGGCTGAAAAAATAGATTTTCCAAAAGACATTCAGATGCCAAATTCTTCCTGGTTGGCCGAGAGGACGGGCTACGAGTCAGTGGTTGGACGTCCCGCTGAAGGACTGGAATATGACATTTGAGGCCACAGGTATTGTGCTCTGAGGCTAAAAGACTGAGGCCTGGAGGGGTGCAGCAGAATCCCCAAAGGGAGCCTAGGAGAAAGCCGAGGAGCTGCAGAGTGATGAGGGAGGCAGGATAAGCAAATTCTCGGGCAGGGCAGGATTTAAGGCATTGATTCACAGTGTAAGGCAGTCATTTCTGATGAAACAGCAGAGGTTTAACGCTCCCATCTTTGAATTTTGGTATCTGGTTGGTGATGATTTCTGCCAGCATCTCTGGGAATTCCACTCTGAGGGTTTTATTCACAAAAGTGTAGAAGCAGATCTGCAGAAGACCCTCAACCATCTGGAGGAGACAGACAGAGGCAGAGAGATTAGTGGGAATCACATGTAAAGTTTTTCTTTTCTTTCAGTTTGGAAAATTATTTCTAAAGTAACTTTGACTAAACATAATGCAGGTCTTCACTACCTCAATAAAGTTTTTTTAGACAGGCAGAGATGGAAAATGCATCAGAATTGACTGGAGCACAATATGACCTTATTCCTCCAGTTGATGATGCCTCTTAGCCTGACTGATATGAACAATTACATTGATAATATGCAAAGATGCCATTTTAAGACTAGAACAGTGTAGATTGGTAAGCAGACAAAGAGAAAGTCCTTTTCAGTACAGTAGGTTTCATTGTGTGTGATTTTCTGACCTCCTGCATGGAGTCCAGTAGCTTAGTTAGCTGGTAGAAACGCTGCCAGTTCTGACTGGCATTCTCCTCTCTCTTGACGATGGCTTTTCCCAGCTCCTTGATGTACGTCATCCTGATCTCATCAAAAACCGCCTGGCTCTTCAGGCCTTCTTTCGGAACTACACACAAAACACACACAATCAGAGACATCAGGTTTGTATCTTATCCAGCTTGCAACTTAAAAAAATTAAACTAAAATCATGTGTGACACTTTTTTTGATTAAAAAATGTGATTTGCCAAAGCTTGCAAACACCAAATGGTTTGATGCCTATCAGGATTTTTAGGAGTTTTATTTGGCAGGCATGGAAACTTTTCTGTGAGGTCCTCAGGCTGGAGTTCTCTATCTCTGCTGTTGGTGGGGGGGATTTTTTAGGACAGCTGTGAAATAAGTCTACATCTTCTAAAAAGTTATCTTATGTACTCATTTAATATGCATGTAGTCCTATTCACCCACAGTGGGTGGGCCATCTGGATAGATTTTGAAGTGAACAGCTGGTTAGGCACACTCAAACTCAAACTAGAAATCTAACAACAGCGTTGCCATTTCTCTCATCTTCTCTTTATTCTGTTCTCTGCTGCAGCAAACAACACATGGCATTAAATAGCCATTAAAACTTACTGTTTGGGACCCCAGCATGTAACCTTAGGAGGCACTAGGTAAACACTCAGATACATGTAAGCACCGTTGCAGGCAGCGGAAAATAAACCGTAAGTAACATTAATAGCTGCTGTGCCACGAGTGTACAGCAAATGATTTTGCACACTTAGGATCAAACATGTGACTGTTTTTAGGAACATGCGCTCATGCTTCTACCTTTCGAAGCAGCTAAATCTTTAAAATGCAATTGTTATAATTGCCACATCACCACATGAACTCGTCAGTCTGCTGCACGGCACCGTGCCCATAGAGAGCAACAGTCACTTGCAGGGATTATGTAAAGCCACAGAGGGCATGACATACTGCCAGATTTACATAATAAGACAGATAAATGGGAGACAGGGCAGTGTGAAAGCTGTCAGGACTTTCTGTGTTTGAAGGTCCTGCAGAAAAACTCTTACAACTTCTACTAAGGAAACTTTGACATCCTATTACTATACGTGTTTGTTTTACATATTTAATAGTAATTAATGTGTTAATAGGAAAACTACCTTGACCTACTTTTATAAGTTATTCACATCCACATGGTAGACATGTTGATGTCACTAAAAGTGAAGACTTTCCTTCCACTTTGCAATGAAAACCATAATAAATAAAAGTCTCCCATAGGTGACTTTAATACTCTAATGTTTTTGAGATATGATTAAACCAGTTCAAACCTAAGCTGTCCTGACCTGATAGTTTTACCATCCTTGAGGGAACCAGATGGAAATAGCTGTCAGGTCCAAAACTGCAACCACTGCTCAGTATGGAAATGTAATTTCCTCTGCAAGATGAGCAGAAGTGCATCTTTTTCTCCCCACCACTCACCAAAAATAAGGCAGAGAACAGCCGCCTCCTCAGCAAAAAGTGAAGAATTTTATTAATTTATACACTTTTTAAAGATTTTTTTCCTTTTTTTTTAAAACACACATTTAAACATACATTAAGTATTTTCTTTTTTGAATAGGTTGAGAGAATGGGTTAACCTTTTTTCTCCAGCCTCTCTGATGTGTGTATTTGACAGCACAAATTAAATCTACTTAGAGTAAATTAACAACACTTGAATAAATCTTGACTGAATCCATTTTTTTCCTCAGCAAAAATGAAATGAGGAAAAAGGCTCTGTTGTAATGAGTTTTTCATGAAGTGCTCTTATTTAAGCAATTTGTGATGATTATGTAACAGCTCTTGCTTGACCTCCCTGTATTCTTCCTGTTAACTGTCTCTGTCAGACACTTGGTTCTTTTCAATGAATACAGAGCCTGCAGAACCTTTAAAGAACTTCCACTTTCAGAAAGATCTTTGAGCTAAATGTAGCAGCACTTTATTAAAAATCTGTTTTATTGATTTATTTATAAATAAAAAATTTCGAAAGGAAATGTCACAGCTCTGCATTCCTGCAGTATTAAAGATCATCTTTTAAAAAGATCACAAAATGCAAAGAAAGCGACAGCTGGAAAACTAACAATACTGAAAGTAAACCTTTCCTAAATATTCTTTTATTTTACTGCTCCTGCTTCGTTTAAAAGTCAGTGTCTCTTGGTGACACTTGAAAGAGCGCAAAATCACTTCATCTGCACTTCAGCAGCTTAAACACACGGATAAAAAAAAGCCACCATTAAACCAAACAATGACAACAAATGACAAGTGTGCAAAAGCCCAATTCCAAGATCTAATGTAAACAAAAAGAAAACCCCCACCAAGGTGACACCAGCTGAAACTCATCTCTAAAACTGTTTCTACAAAACTGGATTTTGTGAGTAGATTGTAAATATCCAGCTGGGGTCGCAACAGGTTTTTCCTCCCTCTTTCTTTTTCTTTTTGCCTTTTGTACGCATATATTGTATTTTGCAAGTCCTGTTTTTTAACAAAGCAAAATAAATCCCCTAGCAAAACCCGAACACATAAAACAATTCTGTTCAGCGTGTTCAAATGCGAGGCCTTCAGCAGTGGAGGTAAAGCTCTTTATCATTCATGCTAAGAGAACTACATTTATTTTTTCTTGCTTTTTTGTTCAGTGTTACACAAAAAATAATGATGCCGAACCATATGCAGCTGCAAGAATGCTTTTTTTAACCCTGAAGAACACTTTGTATAGAATGGGTCAGATTTACACATGGGTTCAGAAAGGCTTCTCATTTTTGTTTGAACTTATCAAAAAATCAAATAAATTAATTTATACTCTGTGTTTAAATGTGCAAATGAAAAAGAATTAAATATTTTAAGACTCATTGAGGAGAGTTGTATTACCTGTACTGAGCAGTAAAAGCACCTTCATGCACAGGTACTCGTCATAGGACACCTGCAGCCTGACAAACTCATTGCAGATCTTCAGCATCTGCTCGCACTGGTCATTCATGAAGGGCAGCTTCATGCGCTCCCTGAAATGGGAAAGAAAAGGGAAAATATAAATGATCAGCGTACGTTGGATTAGACATAAAGATTTTTTTATTTGTCCTGTAATTCAATTCTCGCCAGGAAAGCCCCGCAGAAAAACTAGACTGTAAAACCAGTCAGGATGGATTTCCACACCTCACTTCCACTCCCACACAGCCCACATAATGTTTTATACCCCTAAAATCAATACAGCACATTCTCCAGAAACATAGCTGTGGGCTTCAGCACTGTCAATTCAATCTGACCAATTGCAGTGCTAATGGCAATGACTCCTTCACCTTTCATGTCTATTTTTACTGCGCTGTGCGTTTACGTGTTTATGAGGAGCTTCAGTCACAGCAAAGGCCACGAAGCCACTGTAGGAAATGAAACCGCCAATGTGAGCAGGTTCAGCTGTTTAAGATTAAAAGTGAAACATAATAAGACAGTATTCAAATTCTGACCCTCAATAGTACAATAATATTAAAAAGACGGGAAACCTAAAAGGCAATTAGAAAATATCTGGTCAAAACACAACCGAGTTGAGGAGAAAATAAAAGTAAAAGGCTTACAAAGGAAAATATGATGTGTAAACTTTTTTGGGGTCTTTTCATTTCGTTTATTCCGTACAATGCTTGCCTAGTGGCTTCTTTGACACAGAAAGACTGAGCAGCTTGTTTGCACTCTGTCATTTGTTAAATTTTACAAATCAGATGAGACTGAGCATTTCTGGAGAGCAGCCTTAAGCAGACGGAAGATAAATCAGAGCATTTTAGACAGAAAGTGTCAAGAGGTGCTTCAGCTGTATAAAGCAGGAGAAAAAGAGTGATTTATGATTTATGAAGAGTGAAGCACAGCTAGATGTTTAGTAGACCCTCAGAACAACGTTATTAACCTTTAAATACACATAATGTACTGGAGCCATGCCTGATTCATGTTTATATCTGGTGCCATTTCATTTTGTGTAAGGAATGTGGTTTTTAAAGTAGCACCACATAACTTTCTGACCTTAAAATATGAATTTTGACTTGTTTTGATAGCACAGTAACATTTAACATGCATATTCCTGTAGCCATCGTTGCCCAGCAGCTTCTCGAGGCTGAGAAACTGCACTTTATAACTTTTCTTTCCAGGACGCCGCGTCAGGTTACAGCTGAGTTTTGCTTAAACTGATGTCACATGCTAGAAACTGGATATCAACACATGGCTTGTTTTGAATGCGCACCCTGGCTGATTGGTCAACAAAATATCATTAGAGGAAGAGAGGAAACAAACAAAAGAAAGGGAAAAAGAAGGGACAAGAAACATAGGAATGTCTTTTACTGGCTGGAGAGGGCTCAGAGTAGAGGCAGGATGCAAGATGCTTTCTGAATTAGACATCGTTAGGGGACGTGTCTTTTATTAGAAAAAAACAAAAATGAGATTTAAGAGGCTATAAATACACCAAATTGTCCAGGTGTCCTTTTCTAGTGACAAGTCAATACGGTGAGGAGATCAATGACACACGAGTCTGCCTCCTAAGAAGATTGAACCAGGACGTGATTAACTTAGCTTGACACAAGAACCGGAGCAAGGGTAAAGAACTCTCTAGAAATCCTCAAATGCTGATTTTGCTTTTCTGTTTGTGTGCTAAATCAACAACACTATCAACTACACTTTCAGATAAACTTAGCCAAGTTAGCGTCATTGCCTCCTGGATCATACTGTACTGCTTCACACACAAAGCTCACACATAGTGGGATCTAACCCTACAAAAGCTGTTGTTTGAGCAATTATTCTCAGTTCTTTGGCAGCCACCTGTTTATTTTAACACATCATGTTTCCACCTTGTGACCTCACTTGTATTAAATCTAAGCTTAGTCATGCACAGATAGATGGATGATTGTTTGAGGGGGGTGCTGAAGGGAAACTGAAGCCCCGAAATAAAAAAAGGCCAATCGAATCTCAAAGTTTTCGTCCTGAAGAAAGGACACACAAATATACAACAGCTGGCCTTATTACACACTTGTTGATGACGAGATCGGGAGCGAAGCAGAGCATGTTGCCGTTACACTGCTCATAGGACCTCCAACCGAGACTGAAGGACATGAGGAAGAGCCAAGAGCACTGCAGCAATGTCATCTGGTCATCAAGGTGCAGGTTACGGAAGCCTGAAAGAGTTGTAAAAAGAGGGGTGTAAAAGTAAATAAATAAATAGAAAAACAGATATGCCTTAAGGTACAGTCTAATCAATTAAGATATTGTTGCTGTCGGGCAAAAACCTCCTTTGTCCAAAATTTGTGATTTTCACTTTCCTTCATAAATCAGTACTATTGGTTACCTCTTATGTCTGTCTGTAGTTTTACAAATATTTAACCATATATAACCAATATGATGTAAAACACGATACCAAGTTTGATGATATTATGTCCATTATTACAAAAACCATACAGTTTTATTCATTTTTTGAAAAATAACAGTTTTGGACATTGGAGGTTTGTGCCCGACAGCAGCAATATTTATTTTTTTAAGTTCTGCTTCCTTATTGTGAACATATTTGCTTTATCTTCAAAGTTAACTTGTATGCCTACATGGAAGGATGACAAGATCACACAACTAGTGAATCTAACTCTTGAATCACATCAATAGATATACATCCCTTTTATCTAAAAGCCATGTCACCATTGTTTCTGTGTGTATGGCATGCAGAAACATGCAACATATCCCTCACCAAACCAAAGCCAAAGAGGTTTCAGTTACCTGGCAGCGACTTGGCCCACTTGACTGCAGAAATGACCTGTTGCCCCCCGAGCCTATTGAGAGTGGTCATAAGCCGTGTAGAGGTGTCCGGCAGCGTGCTGTCATAGCCTGAGTAGATGACCTCTGGTTCAATGGCCTTGAGCACGGACAGCATGGTGGGCACAAGTTGGGGCATGCTCCTGGGTATGAGTGGAACAGGCATGCTGCTAATGGGCTCTGATGACCCAGCAGGCACTTTAAGCTTGCCCAGCTTCTTGTTTTTCCTCGCTATGAAAAGAGAACAGATAAAGGATTATTCAACAAAGTACAATTTCCACGCCTTGTTGGTTGTTATTGAGGGTAATTAAGAGCATCAAGAACCTCAACTCATATCACTAGGACTTCATCAAAACATTTTTTTCAGTATGAATATTCTCATTTTGTCATTCATCGGTTAGTCTGTTTATAAATAACAATCAAATCAAATTTATTTAAAAAACAACAAAAAAGTTGTATATATATATATATATATATATATATATATATATATATATATATATATACATATATATATATATATATAGTAACATGAAAAGGAAAAGTAAGTCCTTTATCAATTGTAGTGTTTCACATATCAGAACATACCAACATAGATGCTGCTTTGAATCCAGCAGCTGTTTTTCTTTTCAGTCTGCTGGAAATAAATGATTGTGATTGGTCATTTAAAGCCATCCATTTTATTTGAGAACGCACAAATCCAAAGTCGATAATTTGATAAAAAGTGACTTAGGACCTCTTAGTGAGATATCCATTGTTAGGTTCAGTTAAAGTGAACTGAACTAAAATAAACTAAACTAAAATAAAATTTAACTAAAATAAATGTTGGAGATACCTGCGTCCTTCCCTACAATGAACCAGGATATATAGAAATGCATGGTTGGGGTTGGAGATAACCCCATTATTTATGTGGAGATTTATATATACATGTTCAAATTTCTTCATCTTTATGGTGAAACTGTTACAATTTTCACCTGTAGACAAACACAGCCATCACATGAGCTGATCTGGAATGAAAGACGACAATCTCGCCTGTGCATACCCTCTGTTGATCGCTTTACCTCTGTAACGATTATATCCCGGTTTAGCCCTTTGGCCTGAACTTGACAAATGATTAAAAACAAATAAGATGAGGAGGTCAGGTCAAAACATTTGGCACTGCTGATCTCTCCAGTGCCAAATGTGTGTGTGTGTGTGTGTGTGTACTTGAACTCATTCTTGATCAATACAACAGACACTGCACCATCGTTGCCCACCCTATGTACATTAATTAGGCCTTTTTTCATTATTTTTTTCCTTTTACATTTCCTCAAATCAAATTTTAAAAACATATTACCTGTTGAAAGGTTACCATGAAAAGAACAAGCTTTCCTATTCACTACCTTTTTAATTTCCTCTCTTAGCGTTTCTATGGAAACTACAAGCCTTTCAGATTGAAGCCTGTCTGCTGATGCTCTGACATCCATCAAATCTCTCTTTCACTCATCCCCCCTCACTTTCTCTGCATCTGAAACCACCCTTGTCTCTGTCTCACAAGCACTGCACTGTTTCACATGTATTCTCGTGCAAAACCAAATTGTAAAAACTACTGACAGCAGTGTCATGCCCTAAGGAAGCATAAGCTTTAATAACACAAAAACCAACATCAAATGTACAACGATTTATATGCTTCATTTGTTGCTTCCTTCATCTATCTTCCTTAACCCTGTCACACCTTAACTGCTGCACTGACCCAACAATGTATCCCTTGAAGCAGAACTAAAGGAAAGATCACCAGGTATTTCAAGGCAAAATTGAACTATGTGCTTGTCAACGTCTTGGAGGAAGCAGTACACTTGTATTTGGCCTCCTCACCTACGTAGAGCAGAACATTCACAGGTGAACATGCAAAAAAGTTCACAGAAATAAATGAATAAAAACTTCAGTGGTACCAGATGCAAGTCTGTGCTTTAACCTTTGTATTAAAATCATGTTGCTTGTTTTATTAGAAAAAATTATTTAAATTTTAAAATAAAATAATATATGATAAAAACTCAATTGGAGTGACATTTAGTTCAACAGGTAGGGCAGCTGGCCCATGTGTGGAGTCTACAGGTCCTTGATGCTGCCAGCCCTGGTTTTAATCCCACCCTGGGACCCTCTGCGGCATGTCTCCACACACAAATGCCTCGTTTCCACCAGTGGGTGGGGATCGGGACAGGACGGTTAGGGTATGGATATGGTCTAAACTGCAATCTCGCTACGTTTCCACATCCAACTGTAAACTTACTTGAGAAGCGGAGTATCAGCCGGGTGGCAATAGATATCTCAGCTAAGTAATAGCATGACGCCTCACAGCGCAGCTCCTTCCTTAACGTATGATCAAAACACGACTCAGAAACAAAGGAGGACAATGGTGGTTATCCAACAGTTTGTGTTCTTTCTTCTTGGCGGTGCTTCAACAAAAAGAAATATGTTGTTCTATACAAGGAGCTGTTCCTGCTTTGTTCTGATACCATGTCGCACGTGAAATGACTTTTCTTTCTCAACCAATCAGACTGTTGTGTGTCAAACTTCGCCCTTTCAGGTCAGGTCGATTAGATTGGTACCCCAACGAAAGGGTTCCAAAAATTGTGACTGGTTGGGTCAGATATTAGGGTACCCTTCCCAGTTTTCAAGTGTGGAAACAAAAAAAAAAAGCATCCCAACCTGCCCGACCTATTGGTGGAAACAGGGCTAAATGAACACAAGTAATCCTCAATGTTCCATCTTGGGGCATCTTCTGTTTAACATTTACATGCGCCCATTGGCACAGGTCATGAAAGAACAACAAAATTAGTTACCATAGTTACGCAGATGACACACAGATAAATATTACAATATCACCAGGAGACAAAGGCCCTGTACAGACTCTTGGTAAATGCATTGAGGAGATTAATGATTGGATGTGTCTGAACTTTCTTCACTTAAACAAAAACAAAAATGAGGTGATTGTCTTTGGAGCCAAAGAGAAACGTTCAAAGGTCACCACAGCGCTTCATTCTTTACACCTAAAAACCACCAACCAGGCTAGAAAAATGTAGAGATGGACTCAGGCTAATTAAAAAAAAAATAGTCAGCCTATGGGTTAGGGTTATCAAGGGTGAAAAATCTGAGCAGAACTTGTAAAAAACTAGTCTATGCTTTCATCTTTAGTCGGCTTGATTATTGTAGCAGTGTCTTTACAGGTCTACATAAAAAAAAAATATATATCAATTAGACATTTGCAGCTTATTCAGAACTCTGCTGCTCAAGTGAAGAAAGTGGACCACACCAGTCCAGCTCTGAGGTCTTTACACTGGCTGCCTGTTTGTCAGCGAATAGACTTTAAAGTTCTGCTGCTGGTCTATAAAGCTCTGAATGGTTTAGGACCAAAATAGATCAGTGACCCCTTGACCCAGTATGAACCCACCAGACCCTTCAGATCATCTGTGTCTGGTCTTTTATTAGTTCCCAGAATCAGAACCAGACAAGGATAAGCTGCATTCAGCTTCTATGCTCCACATATCTGGAACAAACTCCCAGAATCAGATCAGCTAAAAAACACTATTTAAAACAAGGTTAAAGACCCACCCGCTCTTAGTTCTTATTCAAATGTCCAAATCTGCAGTTTCTTTTACATTTCACTTTTAAAACTTGATCATGTTTTTCTCTTATGTTCTTTCTTCTTCCTTTATCTTTCGTTTTTAGTTGTAAATTATGCTTATTTTCTGCTGTGTGATGATGTTTTATTGTCTCTGCAAAGTAATTTGAATCACCCTGTCGTTGAATTGTGACGTATAAATAAACTTGCCGTGCATCTCTCTGCCTTTTTCTGTCCAACTATTGCCCAATAAAGGCCACTAGAGCCACAAAATCTTTGATCAATGACTAAGATTGCAAGGGTTTGAATAAAGGCAGTTGGACTTCTATTTCTTGGTTCTTGTATACATTTTACCTATCATCCGAAAGGCTTCTTCAGTTCTTTTGCTGGGAAAAAGACTAGTCACAAATCAAAAACAAGACAGCTGCCAATCTTTCCAGCACTATCCCAAACACAGCAGCAAATCTACAATAGAATATCTGAAAAGAAAATAATGTATTGTAATGACCCAGTGAAGTTGGTCCTACAAGCTACTGCATTTTGGCTTAGTTTTTGTGAAGTATATAATGATATAGTGTAATAAGGCATGTATTGTTGTTCATCTGAAATTGTATTTTATGATCAGGTAAGGACCAGATGATTTAATTAAATCCTGACACATAAAACCTTAGAACTAAAGGAAGATGTGCTTTGACTGTAAAAGCCGTCTGGCCCAATTCAGCAATGGATCAGACTGTTTACCTTCCAAGTTCATTCCGGCTTGAAGACATTTCCTGAAGCGGCAGGCTGGGCAGTTCTTCCTGCGGATCTTATCAATGATGCAGTCATTCCTCCCTGCACACAGGTAGTTATGCTGACCTGTAAAGAGAGGAGGAGGAAGAAGAAAGAGGATAAAGGAGACAAATTAGCTGGCTAAGAGGGTTTGAGGAGGATTAGCCCGGTCAGTACGTATAACCACACTCCCCACCTGTTGATTCTAAAGTAAGCCTCACAAGCATGTCATCCCTGTTGTATTGACAGCTTCACTTTCTTAGGTCTGCATTTTTACTACATGGCACAATGATTGCGTTCAAAGCTCTTTCAGTGCAACAGAAAACGCATGAACTATACTAGATTCTACATCGTCTGCTTTTGTCTGAAAATCACATGTTCTTATTATCGCTCATCTCAATACCAACTTAAATGTGGGAAATCCTTACAAAATCTATATTTGCGACTAAAGGGAAAAGATTAATGTAATTCAGATTAATGGAAAATAAAATAGATGTTAAGTCCTTTCATAATGTAGGTTTAGCTTTATGGCTATGGTGAGAACATAGTATTTGTATTCATGATCAATGCTGGAATATCTGCTTTACATCATGTTACTGTACCAGTTCAGAAAATGTAGCCTCCACTACAGTGCAACAGTGTCTTGCTTTTAATATTTACAACACCAGTGTGACAGAGCCTGAGGAGCATCACATGATCTTCATCTTTTCCCAGCTCAATGGATTCTTGTGAGTTAAGAATAAAACCTGATCATTGAAAAAGGCCTAAATTATTTAGGGGTTTGCCCCACGCTGTTAATTCATGCTCAACAATATGCGCTTTTCTTATGCTTTCACTATGACAGATATTCTAGTAAAGCCCATTGTTCACCTTCAGCAGAATCATCTCTGATGGACTATATGAGTCACAGACCCAATCAGCTGCTGACATCAAGCAATGAGAAAAAACTGACCAAAATGTTCTTTCCCCATGACAAGGATTCTCAGTGGTTTAACCACAAGAATACCAGTTAGCGGTCACCCTTAACAGGAAATCAGCAGTTCTCATGTTTTACCTTCACAGCTTTTACATGTAGCTTTCTGTTTTTATAATGGCCTGTGTTGCACATAATTGTAAATACTTATTTCCTGAAAATTGAACTTAGGAAAGGAACAGGGCAACTATAGTTGGAACTATGAGCTCTGCAAGTGGCAAAAAAGAATTCAGCGTAAGGTGTAATAAGCATATATGGTGTATGCAAGTTTTTTTTCGAAGTCCTAAGTCACTCACTGGTTTTCCAGTTGAGAGGAAACTATTATAAACTATAACTGTTGTTTTCTCCTCTCATAGCCAATTACAAAAACATATAAAGAGGAATTGTGATTTGTCTTTTTTTATATCATTACTTAGTGGGAAGATCTACACGTTACTGAACTACAATTATTCTTGTTTTTTGTTGCTACTTCTTAGAAATGATGGGTTACCACAGAGTGGCAGATGGAGCAGTTCTGCTTGTGAAACTTACCATAGGCTCAAACAAAGCCACATTTAAAGTCAACACTGACCCAGTAAATTGCCCTTTGGGACCATAATGACTGATCTACTGATCTTCTCAGGTCTTTGAAATATCAATTGTTTGATGTAGCTTTTTGAGCTAAAGGGCATTCAATACTACTGGCCCCATATGTGTGTGATTATTTTCTAGACGCACAAAGTAGCAGTACTATAGTATATTATAAATTATATACTACTAATTAAAATTGTGATAGATAAAAAATCAGAGAGCTTTTGTTTAGAGAAAAAGCCTGAGGTATCCTTGTCATCCATTTTGAACACTGCCCAAGTTTGTTTGGACGAGCTAATATTAGCATCATGCAGTTTGTGAAAATAGAAAATTTCAAAAATTCGAAACAGTCCTACTTTTTATTTTTTACCTCAACTACTCAGTTTTTAATTTGAGCCATCCTGTTTTACTACTTTCTACAATACAGCACAGACTTCAAGTGGTTTACCTGAACCCTTTCTAAAGTGCTGTGATAAAGTAGACATTTTATGGCTTCATGACTAATGCATCTTGCTGATTGACAGTAGATATTTTTGTACTGTTAAAACAGGGTCAAAATGGGCAAATAAAATTTCTAAAGGTTTAATTTCTTAGAAACTTCAATCTGTAAGAGGAGTCTGTCCACTGAGAAAGTAAAAGAAAACAAATAAAAAAAAAAATAATAATAATAATAATAACATCAGTCTGACACTGAAGCCAAATAAAAGGAATTTTCCCCCAGATATTCAAATCTCTTGTTTGAATTATACTTTACTTATTTAACTCGTCTCATATGTAAGAGATTATTATTTTTACTGGTACAAAAACAACGTCATTATCTTATCCTGTATACATCACAGTGGCTGGTTCTCCTTAGCGCTGCTAATAAAGACAGTAGGGTTAATATAGGTCGACAATTAATATAGGCCCAGTTTACTCAACTTTGTAAATTACCATGTGACTGTAAAGCATAAACATGGGAGTGTCTGCCTTTACTGTCAACATCCTAAAACCGCACTGATCTACAAATACAGATGCAATATGCTCATTTTAATAATCACCAAGGTTAGAGCCCAGAAATGTGGATTCGAATCTATAACTTTTTGCTATAACTTTTAGAAATTAAAAAATTAATAAAAAGGGACCAATTTAAGAGCAGCAAACTGCAACATCTGTGGTATAAAAATCCAGGGCGCTAGATCCACCATGTCTACCTTAATCCACTGTAAAACATCTTTGTAGGATGAGCAGCTGGAGAAGCAGCAAGTTTTCCAACACGTTGCGCTACAACACATCGTGTGTCTCTTTCCGTCTTTGGTTCATTGGACGGTCTATTTGCTTTCACACTGTAAGTGAACCGCACCAGGGTTCGCTTGCAAGTTAACCGAAACCCTCTGACCAGAATCTGCTGTTTTTAAGTCCACACTAGATTGCAAATGAGCATTCAAACAAACCATACTATCCAGTTTATCTGTAAAATGGACCAAACGGAGCCACTGTGAATGCTCCATCAGAGTCACCTTTATAAAGGATAATAAAATTCCGGCAACACAAATCAAGGCGCACAAATTTAAACAGAACACAAGTGAAAAAAAAGAACATGTGAAATGCTGCAAAAGGTTTTAGTGTAATGGATATTGTGCCTTGTAAGTAAATACCAGCAGTATTCTTTGTAACAATCAAAACTTGCTTTGCGTCAGGTGCAGTGTAATAGTAAATTTGGTCAAAATCTCCTAAACCCAGAAAACAATTGTTGAGTAATTTTGGAGAAGACTGACTATGATGAATCATCATAATTTATTTAAAAGAATATCCATCACTGCCTTGATGCCAGAAATAAAAAGTAGTACCTATGCTAAGGAAGTGTTTTGCTCACCACTGAACAAAATCTGTCTATTCACATAAGATCTATAAATTGATACTTCATATGATGCAGAATCTGAATTAATTGTACCGATAGCTTTCTGGTTTTAGTTGGTTTGTTTGTTATTGCTGGTGGGAGAATAACACTAACAAAATGCAACCTCAAAATTTCTGCACCAACAAGCTAGCTGCAGCTAGATTGAGACACTAGTTTATCCAGCGATGTTAGTTTGATTCTTAAATACATTCTGAAAGGTCAGGTTTTCACAATCATTCTCATCAAACCTCCTATGAAGAGGTCTTTGTTCAGCTCTACATAACTTTAAAACCTGCCAACTATGGAACAGAAAATAACTTTGACAACCACCAATCATAACTGTCCATGCAATGTACTGTTCTGACTGTCAGAACACATGGTTACCTCTTTTAACAGTGAGTCAACCAGTTTAATTTCCTTTATAATGTCACGTCTAAGATTATTTTGCTTGTGAATATTGAACCTAGTGCTGCAGCCTAATGCCCTGAGTATCAGCAAACACTGAATCTGGGACATCAAGCAAATGATTAGCTCAGTTTAATAATGCTTTGTCCTGCAGAGATGGTGACAGTCTGTAGCCAAGCTGGAGCAAACATATGTCTACACTATGTAGTGACTTTTAATAAACTTTGAGACAACAAAATCAAATAAGAAAAAAAGTTAATTTCATGAATATATGTAAATGACGACACAAAGTTGCTATTTATATCATACTTAGTTTCTGAATATATAATTATATTCATGTGCAGATAACACATTAACTCGTAGAAAGAGGAAGTTGTGAAACTTGGGAATAATCGTTTACTGCACACAGCACATTACATATTAATGTGCAGGGTTTGTGGTGTGAAGACAAAATGGCAGTTATTAGGTCGTCATTTGAAACCATCTCCAATATCACAGGAAGTCATTACACACAACAACGTAAACAGCCATCTGTGGTGTCAAACACGTCAGCTGAATCCCTTATCCTGCCCTGATCTGTTAACAAGGGCCTGTCAGCCCCATTGAAACTAGTCTGTGAATCTAAAACCAGAGTGCAGTGCAGAGAAGGAGGATAAGATGCAATAATTCCTAATTTTGTCATCAGCTAAAAAAAAAAACAACTAACATTTTTTTTTTTTTTTTTTTTAAACACTTTATTTATTTTCATTTTCAAGTGATCCTTCAAACCATCATATTCATGGAATATTACAAATAATACAGGCAAACATAGAAAAACAAACCCCTCAGAAACGAAATCAGAAGACCGACTAAATTAACCAGACAGACTTGTTACAAACGATAAGAAAAAGAAACAGAACAAAATAGGGAGAAAAAAAAAAAAAAAAAAAGAAAAGAAAATAAAAATAAAAATAAAAAATAAAAAATAAAAAAAAACACACACAAAAGAATCAACAGCCACAGGTGCACCTAACCGTACTCATTATGATAATAATCAATTGCAGGTGCAAACACTCAGAGTTCCAACTCTATACCAGGTAAGTTCTTCACATAAGTTATGAGAGGATCCCAGGTCCTATGAAATCCATTGATAGTGCCATTGAGGGTACATCTGATCTTTTCCAATTTCACATTCTGCATAATGTCCCGAATCCAGTAGTGGTATGTTGGAGGATCAACAGCCTTCCATTTCAACAAAATCAAGCGTCTAGCTAGCAAGGATGAAAAGGCAATTACCCTCTGCAGATAAAGTGGAGGGACTGATCCAGTTGGATCGAAAAACCGTCCAAAAATTGCAATCATGGGAGAGGGTGAAATATTATAGGAATACGCATTAGATATGACTTCAAAATAGGAGGACCAGAATGGAACAAGTTTCGGACAGGACCAGAACATGTGAAAAGAGGTAGCTGGAGACTGTTTGCATCTGTCGCATAATGGGTCCATGTTAGGGAATATTCTTGCCAGTTTAGCTTTAGAGAAGTGTAACCTATGTAACACTTTGAACTGTATTAAAGAATGTCTTGAGCATATAGAAGAAGAATGGACACTTTTCAGAGCACCGTCCCATTCATCCTCAGACATCTGAACCCCCAAGTCATTTTCCCACTTTTCTCGAATATGTGATATAGAGGGGTTGCAAGCGTCCATAATACGGGAGTAAATAAATGAAATTCTCCTTTTTTCCAGCATGTTAACCCTTAGTAAGGAATCTAAACAGGAAGGTGGAGGAAGTGTTGGAAAGTTGCCAAACTTTTTACGGGTAAAATCCCTGATTTGCAGATATCGCAAAAAATGATTGCTGGTTAAACTAAATTTTCTAGATAGTTGCGCAAAGCTAGCAAAAGTATCATTAATATAAAGATCCTCAATACTATGGATGCCCTTGTCATGCCAGATTTTGAAGCCATTGTCCATCAGGGATGGTTGAAAGAGATGATTATGTATTACTGGCAAGTGAATAGAGGTTCTTTGAATACCCAAGTATCTTTTGAACTGATTTATAATACGTAGTGATTGAGTTACAATTATATTATCTTTAATATTATTCACCAATGGTGGTAAAGGTGCACAAAGTAGAGCAGGGAGTGAATGTGGGCTGCTTGTAAACTTTTCAATTTGGAGCCAGGCAGGAGTCTTGCCATGAAAATCTTTTAACCACAGAGAAATTGCATTAAAATTTGCTGCCCAATAATACGCAAGTAAATTTGGAAGGGAAAGGCCACCTTTATCTTTAGGTCTCTCCATAAATTCTTTTCTTATGCGAGCCGATTTGTTGTTCCATATAAAGGAAGAAATTGTTTGATTGAATTTCTTGAAGAAAGACTGTGGTATGAAAACTGGTAATCCCTGAAACAAATATAGAAATTTTGGTATAATGTTCATCTTTACAGAGTTTGCTCTCCCGATAAGAGAAAGCGGCAGAATGGACCATCTTTTGACATCTTGTTGGCATTGTTCCAGCAAAGGGGCAAAGTTGCTTTTAAATAGACTGTAATAGGATCTGGTGACTTTTATACCGAGATAGGTAAAAAGTTCGGTGGACATCTTAAATGGTAGATTGGGATATTCTTTGGCATTACAACTGATGGGGAAATATTCACTTTTATTCAAATTTAGCTTATACCCAGATATGTTACCAAATTCATGCAAGATTTCAAGGACCCTAGGGATAGTTGTAATAGGGTTGGTGACGTATAGTAAAAGATCATCTGCATAAAGCGAGACAGTATGAGTCAGGCCACCACGTAAAATACCCTGTATACTATTGTGACATCTAAGGGCTATGGCGAGTGGCTCTATAGCTATAACAAAGAGCAATGGACTCACTGGATCTCCCTGTTTCGTCCCCCTATACAGAGGAAAATACTCGGATGAGATATTATTTGTATAGACTGAAGCAGTTGGATCGGTATAAATGAGTTTTATATGGTGAATAAATCTGGGACCAAAACCAAACCTGTCGAGTGTATGAAAAAGATAGTCCCACTCGACGCGGTCAAACGCCTTTTCGGCGTCCAGCGATATTACTGCTTCTGGGGATGGAGTACTTGGTTCAGTGTAAATTATATTAAATAATCGTCTCAGGTTAAAGTAGGAGTGTCTGTCTTGGATAAACCCAGTCTGATCTTCAGAAATTATATGAGGGAGAACTGTTTCCAGCCGGAGAGCAATGGCCTTCGAGAACACCTTACCATCACAGTTTGTCAAGCTAATTGGCCTGTAGGATGAGCAATCTCGAGGGTCCTTACTTTTTTTAAGTAATAATGTTATTGAAGCCTGACGAAGTGTAGGTGGAAGAGTGTCATTCTCCAATGCTTCAGTGTAGACTGAGAGGAGAAGAGGAGCAAGTTTATCTTTAAATTTTTTATAAAAATCGGTTGGAAACCCGTCCGGGCCTGGGGCTTTACCGCTTTGAAGAGACATTATAGAATTTTTAATTTCCTCCAGCGTCAGACTTTGCTCCAATCGATCTTTAGAGGCAGACTCAATTACAGGAACGTCCAGTTTGGAAAAAAAGGCATTTAATTGTTTTTTATCAGCTGCTGAATCTGAAGAGTATAGATTAGAATAGAACTCCTTAAAGCAGTTATTGATAGTTTGGTGGTCCTCTGTAGAGGAGCCATCAGGTAGCACAATCTGCGAGATATTACGAGACGCTGCTTTTTGGCGAATTTGACTTGCTAATAATTTGGAAGGTTTGTCCCCTTCTTCATAGAATTTACTACGGGATTTATAAATGAGCCTCTCTGCCTGAGTGGTGGTTAAGAGATCGACTTCAGTTTGTAAACCTATTCTCCTTCCAATCAGATCAGGGGTTGGAGAGCAGGATATTTGATTGTCCAGGGCTTTAATTTTGGAACTCAGCTCCTCAATACTCCTGCATTTCATCTTTCTAAGATAAGCAGAGCGTGAGATAATTTGTCCTCTGAGGTAGGCTTTAAGCGACTCCCAGAGAGTTGAGGCTGAGATGCCCTCAGTCCTATTTATGTGCAAAAAGAAATCTATCTGTTCTGTAATAAAATTCACAAACTCTGAATCAGCTAACAGAAGTGTGTCCAGTTGCCATATTCGTTTTGTCCTCTGAGTCGGGAGAGCCAGCTCAACACTCACCGGTGCATGATCTGAGATAATAATAGGGTTGTACTTACAATTTCTAATAATACTTAATAGATACGGGTCAACCAAAAAGAAATCTATTCTAGAAAATGATTTGTGTACAGTAGAATAATATGAATATTCTTTTTTTGTGGGGTATTTAAATCTCCATGGGTCGATAAGCTTATGCATCTCGATGAATGATTGGATTGTTTGCACAGATTTAGACGGTCTTGGTGTGGTTTGAGATGAGCGATCCCGAACAGAATCCATCACTAGGTTGTAGTCCCCAGACAGAATCAAGTGGTGACTGTCCAGATTAGGAATAGAGCTTAGCATTTTTTTAAAAAAATTATCGTCATCAAAATTTGGACCGTATATATTAACCAGTACTAAATTAAGTTGAAACAGTTTTCCCACAACCATCACAAATCTGCCATTTGGGTCCAGGATAGTATCTGACACAAGGAGAGGAATCTTTTTGTGAATGAGTATAGCTACTCCTCTGCTCTTACAGTTAAACTGTGAATGAAACGTTTGCCCAATCCAGTTGTTGTTGATCTTAGAATGATCTCGATTTTGAAGGTGGGTTTCCTGTAGAAAAGCAATACTGACCCCAAGATATTGTAAGTGAGAGAGAACCCTCTTTCTCTTAGTTGCCTGGTTAAGACCCTTCACATTCCAGCTTATAATTTTCAGATGCTCTTGATTTGGGACAAATTGTGAATTACTCAGTTTCATCAGAACCATTCAAATAAAAAATACCAGTGTCTGCTCCATTTAGAGGAAGCATGAGAACAGGTGCTTAGGCTGTGTGGAAAAAAAAAACAAAAACAAACAGAAAAAAACAGAGAGAAAAACACATTAAATGATTCAAAGCTACAACATACAACATACAAAGAAGCCATAAAAAGGCTACCCCCCCCGGTGAACTTCGAACTACTGCAAACTTGCATTTGCATGCTACCCGCTATGATGAATTCTTTTTATAACCATTGATGAACCTCTAAAGTAGTGTTGACTGACATGTGACCTAGTTACCCACTACTGAAACTGCAGTATTCACACATAATTCAATAAAATGAAATTATACAACAAAAAAAAACAAAACAAAAAAAAAAATATATATATATAAATAAATAAATAAATAAATAAAAGAAAAATAAGGGAAAAAAAAAAAAAAAAAAAAAAAAAAAAAGGCGCAGTATTGTGTATTTCGCAACCACACTTTCAATATTGCATGGATATAACTAGTAAAAAAAAAAAAAAAAAAAAAAAAAATAAACACAAACAAACGTGAAGACACTAAGAGTATGGAGAATGCTGACCTTGGAATACTATTCTTGACTCTTTTAAGTGGTTGTTATTTACCGTAACGGTAATGTTACCTCAGTCAGTGTTCTCAGTGTGGTGTGAAGCAGAACGCGAGTCATCCTCAGAAATATTGTTGTTGTTGATGAAGGACAGGGCCTCGATGGGATCTGTGAACTTCATGCGTCTCCCGTTGTGAGTGAACTGCAGAGTGGCTGGATAGTAAAGGCCGAACTGGATCTTTGCAGCGTGGAGCTTCTTTTTGGATTCAGCGAATGCTGAGCGCCGTTTGCTGACATCTGGGCTGTAATCAGGAAAGATGTGAAATCTTGATCCGTTGTAGGAAAGCGGGCCCTTTTGCCTGGCAAGGCGCATGATCAACTCCTTAGTCTGGAAGTGGTGGAGTTTGACGATGAGTGGTCGCGCTCTGCCGTCGCCACTTGCTGGTTTCGGAGCCAGACTCCGGTGTGCTCTGTCCACTGATGGCGGCTTCTCAAAACAGTCCTCTCCAAACACGTCTGCGAGTAATTTGGCGATGAATTCTGTTGGCCGCGGGCCCTCTGCGTTTTCTGGTATACCCACGATGCGTATATTCTGCCGTCTTGTGTAGTTTTCCAAGTACGCCACCTTCTCCCGTAAAGCATTATTTTCTTTAGCCAGAAGTGTGTGGGAAGTCTCCACGCTACTCAGCCTCTTGTCGAACTCGTTCATTCCATCCTCCAGATCAGTAATTCGCTGGCCGTACACACTCAGAATCGAGTGGAGAGAGGCTATGGACACTCGGTTCTCCTCCCGAAACGAGTCGATAGACGCTTGAACAGCAGTAACCGCGTTTGCCAGAGCCTCCATGCTGTTAGCATGAACACCGGATCCCGTGCTAATGCTAGCTGGAGAGGTAGAGTCGCTCCGTAATGTGGGTTTGCTACCTTGATGTTTGGTTGGCTTGGGAGACATTAATTCACTCACAATGTAGTCAAGTCACTTTTAGATATTTTCAACGGTGTTTAAAGAGTTACGAGGTCCAATAATGTAAAAATTTAACAAAGTTCTGCGGGAGCCGTGGGAGACACGTCTACTCACTACTCATGCTCCTCCCCTCCCCCCCAACTAACATTTTTTACATGACATTACTATCACATGTAGTAAATATATTGTTATTTTTTATACAAATAGGTAATTAAAATATGATTGATAAGTAGTTATAAACTAAAACAAACACTTCCATATATATATATATATATATATATATATATATATATATATATAAATTGTTTGCTACCTAACCCAAAGAAAAACAGTGGGGGAGAAAAACAGGTTATTTTATTGCAAACAATAAAAATCAAAACTCCTGAAAGAACATGTTTCTGCTGATGCCTGAAAAACTAAATCAATAAAAAATTGTTACATGACAAGAAAAAAAACCTGTCTGGGGGAGATGATTAGGAAACACTGATTTGTTGACATATTGTGATAAGATTCAAATTTATAGATGATTTAAGGATGATTTACAGCTTAATCAACTTGACCAATAAATGCTGAATTGACCATTATTGTGCTGCGACCTACATAAGAAAACATGGATATGAGCTGGAAATCCATCTTGCAGAGCAAATTTAAAAGCAACCACATGACTATTAACTAAAATCAAGAAACTTTAAGACACCAAGCTTGGCGACACATTTAACATCAGCTCAGAGGTGATAAGGTGGGTTAAGTGCACAAGAACAGGCTAATTGGTGACAGCATGTGACTGCACTTTTAGGACCTGTGAGGATGATAAGGTGAAGCATTCCAAGCAGAAACTGAATATTACAATAATCATTCACAGGCAATTGATGCTGATTTGAATCACCAAGAAAGAACATTTGCATGCATTAACAGAGAGTTGGCAGAAGAGGCTTTGCATGTGTCTGGGCAGATTTGTCATTTCTTTTTTGTTTTGTTTTTTTTAGTGCTGAAGGAATACAGGAACATGAGCAAATCAAAGGTGACAGTACTTCCATCATTATCATCATCATAATTACAATAATAATAATTATTATTATTGTTATTAAAAGTGCATTTATTTACCATCTGTGTTTTGTCGTGCTCTCCATCCTTCATCATAGAGACAACGAGCGTAGAACGGAGAAGGGGGAGAAAAACAAAAATGACACATAACTTTCTTAGTGTTATTGTAGGTTTATTTTTTCTAGATAAGACCTAAAGTTGAGTTTGAGTGCCCGATGGTTACACCAGCACCACAAAACAAAAGCTGGCACAGCAGATAATCATGCAACTGTACAAGATGTGATATTACAGATGTAAGTTGATATACGTGCTTATATTTACATGCCTAAAGAAAGTTTTCAGGCCCTTTACATTTTTCATATCTCCATGTTTTAGACTCAGCAAAAGATTCATTCACACAGTTCTCAGCAATGGGGAAGCAACAGCAGGTTTTTGAAGCACAAATGTAAAATAATAAACTGAAATATGCTTTGAAAGAAGTATTCAGGCCCTTCATTGTGAACTTTATTGAAACAGTTTTGGTCGTACATGCACACTATTTAGTTTGTTTCTCCTCATTCCTCTGGCAGAATTGTGCAAGCTTAAACAAGTTGAATGTGGCGCGTCAGTGCACATCTATTTTCAGGAAATTCTCTTCTGAATTCAGACCCAGACTGACTGGGCTATTCCAGGGATTTAGCCAAAATCTCTCTGCTGGTTTTATGTTTTATTTCATCTTTGTTGAAATGCTATCAAAGCCTGAAATCCTGAGTACTCAGAAGGTTTTATTTTTTTATTTTTTGTCTTTTTTTTTAAACCAAAAATGCTATATTTTTCTGCATCTGTCTTTCCAAGTCTCCCTGCCCCTGATTTAGAAAAATTATTCCCAAAGAAAGATACTGCCATTGCCATGTTTGCATGTAGAGGTGCTATTATTAATGCGAAGCTCAGCTACTGGTTTCATTCATGAATGTTATTAGAATTGTGTCCAAATAGTCCAATCTACTATTTATCAAATCAGAGAATTAGCTTCTAGTTGTTTAAGTATTAAATTCTTTTGGAAAACTCCCAGGCGGGTTATCATGTGCCTTTAATGACAAAGGGCAACTGTAATGCCACTCCACCAGAAACCCTGACTGGTGGCTGGTGGGTTGATTACTTGTTCCACCAAAGTTATTTGTCCCTCTTCACTTAGCCAAACTAAGCTTCCAGATCCAGGAAGTCAGCTGATGGTCACCTACTTCTACTTAAAAATGTTCTAGGCTGCTTTACCTGCAGGTGCTTTAAATGCTTCAGACATATTTTTTGCATGTTTCAGTTCTATTAAAATCCTCTCCTGAAGGTCTGTGGACAGTTCTTTCGACATCATGACCTCATCAGAGGGACATGTGTCCATATAAATGATGTCTCTTAGGTAAAAAGTAGAAGAATCTCAAACCTGCTGCAGTGAGATGGAACAGAGTAGCATTCCAGGGTCTAAATACTTGTATTACATTAATCTTATAATTAAAGTTAAACAAACACTCCAAAAATCTGCTTTTGCTTTGACATTTTTTTGAGTAATCATTAACAAAACATAAACTAATATTATGGGTCCAAAACATTAAAACTGAACAAGGTCTGAGAACTTTCTGTTGACACCAAGTAGTTTTACTGGTAATTTGTACCACTGTTACACATATTTGATAAGGAAACAACCTCATATTAAAGTTTTATTCTCTATAGATGACCACATCATTTAAGTTCCATTAACAAACAACCATGTTTTCATCCCAAACTGATGCAGGAACCAAACTATCTTATCAACATCAAATGCAATAAATAAAATGAATACGTTTGGCAACCACCCATGTTAGTTGCAGTTACAGGAAATTTAACAGATACAGTAGATGCAGGAGGAAAGTGAAACAAACAAAAAGATTATTGATCCTTAAACTAGGAAAAAGTTGATAAGAGCAGGTCATCTCTTTTCTGAAAGATCTATATTAGCTTTGATTAACTAAAATGAGGATCATTGTTCATCAAGACTTTACAAGCCCAATGCTGATGAGCGCAAGCAATGATCAACTGAAGGAAACAAAATTCCTTCCAAAGTAATAACACATCTGCGGAGCCAGCTTGTAGAAAGACAGGAAGTAGAACAAGAAGATTAAAGACGGAGAGGGAGAAACACAAACACTTCTTGTTTTCAGATGCATTCCTGTCCCTTCCACTTCAAGATTGTGTCAAAATTCAAGACAGGCATAGTGATGCACTATGAAAAGGAATGAGTACTAGTGAATGAAAGGCTGTAACAGCCCTCTGGAAGACATTACTCTTAACTGGAAAGTGTTGGGGTGGAGATATTTTTGGACTTGGCTCTTCTCTCTGAAAGTTTTTGCTGTTAATCACTTGTGAGTAATCTCCGCTTTGACACAGACAAATAGGAAAGGCAAAAGAAGAGGAGGTAGTCATACAAGGCTGGGACTAATATTCAAACCCAAAAAATGCAAGTAGAAAAGCACAACACGCAACCTTCTATTCTACCGCACTCTGAACTTGGATTTAGAGAAATAATGCAATGTTTTTTGCAGCCTATGAACAGGCAAAAGTGTGCAAAGGCGTGCAAAAGTGTCAACAGTTATGTTGAAGTTACATGATTCAGCTGAATAAGAAAGGTTTGTGGATGCTGATCATTATATGCACATGTATAAGGTTGTGTGCATAACATGCTGTACATATCTAATTATAACTTATTCTGCTATGTGTACGTCTTTATCTGATAAATCTGTTCAAAATCAAATAAAAACAGAATTTTTCTCAACTAGTGTGTGATGCTTGAGGGAATGAGTGAGTGTGGATACAGACTGAGAGATATGTGGGACCAACCTTCAACGGCCCTCTTGAAGAACACTTTGCAGCTGCCGCAGGTTACAACCCCATAGTGACATCCCGAAGCCTCATCCGAGCACACTAAACAGATCTTGTGTGTCTGCCCACTGGGCTTGGACTGGCCCGACCCGGCAGCTCCAGTGGTCTCTCCTGTTCTGGCTGATGAGCTGGAATATGAACAAATAATGAGGATGGGGGAAAAAAGACAGGAAAACGTGTTAAAATGTGCAGCCTGCAAAGGTCAGGTTTACAGGTATAAACAGTGGTGTGCTATATTGTTGCTAGGAGACATGACAGTCTTTTCATACATCTTGTTTGCAAAAAAATGCAAACCTGATTTCTACACTGTATGAAAGGATAGATAATTATCACATTTTGTAGCCAACAGAGTTCTAAATATTCCTCATATTCTAATTAAAAATATTGTGTCTAGCAGTTATAATAGGATTTTCTTGAAATCTGTAAATAATCAGGCTGAAGAAGCATTCATCTCAGCCTGTAAGAGTTCACTAATTATTCATTTCAGTGATCTCACTGTTTTTTTCTTTTAATGATGCAAAAGCAAATAAGTCAAACTCAATGAAGTCCATCAGCAGAGACAGTTTCTTTATGTAGTAAGTAAGCTCTAAATCTCCGGCCAAGCCTGAAATTGTGTTCTAATGCACATTAAAGCTTTGCTAAACCCTGTTAAGAAACTGGTACACACAGTTGTCTAACAATCAAAGTTACTGAAACCATCGAATTGCAGTGTGAAGCTTGTGGGTGAAGTGGCACTGTGGGGAATGTCAGCAGGGTTCTGATTGACGGCTGCACAATTCATGTCAGGAATTTGACCGCATTAAAAAGGCTTTAATCTTTTCTTCTCTGTTTGTTGTGGTAGCACACTGGATAGAATGTGCAGTGGGATTATGCGACAGAGTTATCCTGCTAAGCTTGATAATGACTTTATATATAGGTCTATATATATCTTAGCTATGGTGCTGATGTTGCAGCTTTGTTCAGCTTATGCTCCAGCAGTTGTTTCATCTCTTTTCTCCAAGACTCTCAAACTCACAAGCTTGCTCGGAGATCAGATAGAATGAAAATAAATAAATTAAAAAAACCCGCTGTCTGTCTCACTGGTCAGAAGCCAGTCTCACTCCTATTTTGAAACAAGCATGACCTAATTTCTCGATAGTGGGCGCCTCACGGTCACTGGAAAGATGACACCTGCTTATGTAAACTTGACTGGAACCAAACCGACCAGAGGTGGCGGATCTTATAAGGCTTTCGGCTAAGATGTTTACCCAAACCTTAACGTTAAGATTGTTGAACAGGTCCCTCCCAGCATATACATACAGGCTCAAACTTTAGCAGCTTTCCCAATGCAATACCAGCTTAGCTTTTGGCAGTTTCAAACATAATTCACAATCACACTGTTTTGCAGATGGTAGCATGGTTGACGGAGGGGGCAGTGATGGCTTAATATGTAAAATGTGCATTTTTGGAAATGCTTAACATTAGATAAGTATTTTTTTTATGTAAAGAATTTCCTTTAGAAGGGGAAAGCTAAGAGTCAAATGCTGTTGTAAAAAGATTATAAACACACAAGAACATATATTACATTTACTTAACCTCAAACCTCTTAACCCCAAAAATGACTAAGTGTGACTCATTCTGAAACTCATCAAAGCCACAACCTGCAGCTGTTTTAACTCTCTGTTTGAGGTAGAGTTATCTGTCTCATTAAGAATCTGATCCCTCAGACCCTCAAACCAATTTATACTGCACATACCTATTAGACACAACATTAAAACCACCTGTCTAATTTATTTTAAGTCCCCTTCCTGTCTCAAAAATAGTTCTGACCCATTGGGTCATAAAATTGGGGCTGTCCTGTGGGCCACTGGCAGTGGATTCCTTAGGTTTCATTGGCTGCTTCTCCAGATACTTGTCAGACTGGGATCAGGGGTCTTTGGAGGCTTTTGTTCCTCCAACAGCTCCTGAGAATTTTGTTGCAATGTTGCATGAATACATCAAGATGCACAGTTTTATTTACCTGAGATAATAAAGTTTATTTTTCCACCATTGCTGGTCACACAACCACATCACAGTTGGAAAGCTTTCTGTTGAAAATAATCTGGCGGAATGATTGTCTAGAGAGCACAAGAAGTAGTAAGTAGTGCACAAATAAGGCTGTGTAAAGGTTTTAGTAAGTTTCTGGATAGAAAATCTGTACATAAAGTCATATTGTGGACTTTTGTGTTCTCACATACAGCAGCTCCAGAACATTCTAGGACTCCTGTGCAGCTTTAGTTTCACAGAAGTTTCACTGTCTGACCAGTGTATGAGATACACCACCAAGTTATTCACAAGGCTGACAGTAATAATTACATGAATGCACATGAGTTATTACCTGGCCTAATAAGGTGTGGCCATTTTGTTTGCCAAATATTATTATGGAAATGATTAAGTATGCTTAAATCTTATCTGCAACACCACACACTGCAAATGTTGAAAGAAGCTTTCTGATGTGTATGCTTCTAATGCTGGACCTTGAGTCTGGCAGCAGTTTGTTAATTGTTAATTAATTAATTTCAGCCTCTGTTGGGAAGAGTACAGTAAATGTGCACACATATTTATGTCTCTTTTATTATTTGCCCACTTCAAGAAGCTTTGGTTCGATTCACGTGAAAATACTGTAAGCCCTAATTATCAGATGGCCCTTGGACTGTGGGGGCTCATTCTGAACTGCTCAGACACCGCAAATAAAAAGAGTGCCAGTGCAGATCACATGATACTGCGACTACAAATCCAGTAAAACAAACATAGACTGTTAAATTGCATTTACTATATTTTGTGTTCAATATTTTCTTATCTTTTTTACTTTGTTTTTCTAATCCTACTTTTAGTACTTTAAAGTGCATTAGAGAGCTAAAAATGTTAAGTTACATAATTCTATTATGCTCTGTTCTGGATGGCTCAAATGCTAGTATTATAAAATGGCCACAGGGGGGTGTTTAAATTAAACATTTATAACCCCCTCTACTTGTCCTCCAGCTCACATGTTCATCTCATTGCTAAGACATCAAGTGTGGCTCTGAGCCATGTAGCCCAGATTCAAGTCTCATTAAGAGTGCCTCCATACTGAACTGGAGCTCTCAAACATGTGCAGCTACAGTCATTCACTGTCCAACATGCAGAACTCATATGTACTGATAAGCAAGAGAACATCACATAATGATTAACACACTAAGATTGATGCACATGGATGTAGTATCATGAATCAAACACACCAACATACAGAAAAAAAATACTTTTTCTGAAAGGACTTCAGTAGAAGTAAGGAATGAACACAAAAAAAGTAGTTTGCAGCTCATTGTCCTTTGTCCATCCACACTGCAAGTACATGTGTGCGTTTGTATCATGGTGTACAGCAACAGCAAATCTAACAAAAATCTGAGTGGACAGTGTGCATCCAGTTATTATAACTGTTTCCTTTCTACCTACAAACATCTCAAAAAATGAGCAAATAATATGTGAAGTAGTACTGGAGGACACTAGCAACAAGTCTCTGACATAATAAAATATTAGATTCAATCCCTCTGCAACATATAGTACGAGTCTGTAGCAAGCTTTTTATGTCAGGGATATACAATCCTCTGTATATCCTGCGCTGACCTGCTGAGTCTCTGAAGAATCATATTTACGATATACAGCCTTCACTACAGTAAGAACCAATGCAAAGTCCAGTTTTTCATAGAAGATCAAAGCTCTGGTAAGCTAACATGTGTGAGCTGGAAATATGAGGTGGCCGTGGGTGAGTGAAGTGTTTTTGTTCAAATATAAACATGTTCACAATGTTGAAATTAACACAAATGTGGAACTGAGACACTTCTCTTTTTTCACTCCAAATAACTGCTTTCTACATACAATTGTCATTTTTACTGTAAATTAGTAATTTTATTTAATATGCTATCAATTCCCGAGCAACTGTTAAGACAATGAGGTAAAATTTCAATGACATTGTCTTTTGCCAAATATGTTTCTCCATCTTCTCAAAGAAGATTTGGAATACAGTAAGCATCCCTCAAACTGTGCCTACTATGACGGTTAATGAGTAGGCTGTCAAGACCATGTATTGTTTGAAAGTCAACAAGTTTGCCATGCTTATGCACTGTGTGGTAGTCTATCACACATTTTTACAACCTTCTAGCAACTTTTTTTTTTTTCAAAAGCATCAAGCAAAAATACTTTCAACAAAAAATGGAAATTGTTTTAGGTGCACAAGACTGCACTAAATCTCTGCTTCAAGCACAGTAAAGGAAAACCTCAGTACTGTGTTACCATAACAAAACTAACATAAAAAAATAGTTGAAATTTATAGTAATGATTCCTGCAGATAAGATGGTAGCTAGTGATATAGCTGGGTAACTTTTATATGTAATGACGTGTTAAGAAGCTATGTGTTAAGCACTGCATATGCCAGTTGGTCATGTGTTGCTACAAGCTAGCACAATGTCCAAAGCTAACACCCTCTGAGAGCCAAGTGCCAGTAGATTTAGTTTTATTTTTGTTTTAGTGTGTAAATAAGCTTGTGAAACAAGGCGGGTGGCAAGAGAAGCATTTAAAAACACAGCATTGTACTTTTGGTGTGTGAGCAGTGATTTAATTATTTCGCTAACACCATGAAGTGTTTCAGCTTGTGGTTTCCACCAGGCTAGCCATCTTTCTAACAAAGTCGCTTAAACCTCTACAGGTTTTAGAGGTTTTGTGTCTTCTTCCTCACAGTTTTGTTTCCAGTTACCAACTCTTACATTCTGTATTTGAGCCATGAATAATATACACCTTACTCCAAACTAGGTGAAGGAAATAATCCTGGTTTGCAAGAGAAAATTCAAAAGCTTACCTCAAATTAGATTTGCAGTAATTTACTTTACAGATATAAACTTTATATCCCTTAAAAATGCTTTGCAAATTAATGTTATATAGCAGAAACATAAAAAAAAACTGAGCAAATAGCACATCGTGACTCAAAATGGCTGAATCTACAGTATCGCTGTGTGCTCAGCCTGTTGTGAGTTGTCTTAGAGGGACTGTTTGTTTATTTTTGACTCAAATTCCTCTTTAAACATGGACAATTTGAACCAAACAAAAGAAGCTGTGTTGGGGCGTAAAAATGAGATAATCCAAATGTTTCATCTAAAGCTACATTCTAGGTTCATTACAGCACTGAGAGACAAATAACCTACTTGTAAACAGAACTGTCCTACCACAATTCATACAAAATCTCTATTTGACTTCTGAACTGTGTAATTTTATGTCTTTCCTGTGCTTTTTCCTCCCTTCCTTTCCTTCATTCTCACTTCCTCTGTCTCCATCACATCCGCTTCTCTCAACAAATCTCCCTCTCCTTCTAGTTTAATGCTCCTTCCCCCCTCTTCTTCCTTCCTCTTCCCCTCATTACGCCTCATCTGCCATAGTTATATAATATGTGCATTAATGTAGCTGGATCAGACGCCTCCTATCCCCACCCCCACTCTGCCTCTCAGGCCAATCCAGCTTCACTACTGGCAGGGAGTATGGAGGAGGTCAGGCGAGTCATGAGATTATCCAACTCACCTTCCCGGAGACAAGCCTGTGTGTGACACTAATAAGAAGCTTGCATGTAAGCGCGTACACATTTGTTTGTGTGTGTTGATTTGGAAATACCGAGTGGAGAACTGCTGAACAGAAGTTCAGTTATAAACTGTCTTCAAAACTCATAACACACTTGAATGATGACTCCTTCTTTTTCCTCTTCCTGTGCACACCCCTCACCCACCCCCTCACTCCAAACCTTAAACACTTGCAGTTGTTTGTAAAGTCAAAAGAATCAAAGGTAAGAAATGTGGTTGTAGCACCAACAACCAATCACAACCCACCAGACATTTGACGACATTAACCAAGATCCTAAATTTCCCACTCATTCAAAAAGTATATTAATTCTAATAATCTCAGAGGTAGAAATTAAGCAGCAAATTCTCTGCAGGGTGTTTATAAGTCTGTGTGTTAAATGTTGACTTCCTCTCTCTCATGCAGCGAAAGTTAAACGTTGTGCCATCCCTCAGCTACATCTCCTCTTGTGTTTTTGCGCTGTAAAATACACCAGCACACACACTCAGGAAGAATTATTCGCAAAGCAGCAACAATGAGGACTCATTAGCACTAATTTCCACTGCGGTGGGCAATGTGCCAGAAAATTTTAATTCACATTCTGAAATGAATCAGTCACCTTGGTCTGCTCTGTCATTTTCTTTTTTCCTCAGGCCTGAACAAGAATTTCTCCATGGCCAGAACACAACTCAACAGTGACCTAAAAATATGCTAACAGCACAACGCGGGAAACTGACATAGCACTAACATGCAATGAATACAAGAATGCACATTACACATTACATTAGCATCAAGCTGAAGCTGAACAGCAGGGAGAAGTAGTGCTTTTCAGCAGCACTGGTCTGCCGAATTTACATTTATATTGGCTCTTATGAGGAGCAACACATGGACAAGTTCTGGTCTAAGGATTATGTGCTACATCCTGAAAACAGGAAGGGAGAGAAAACGAAGCTTAAAGTGTAAAAACAACCTGGTCTCTTCCAATAGTTTGCTTGCATCAGTCTGAGTGGAGAAGATGAGAGGAGTATGTGATGCAGGATTATGTTGTGAAAGCATTCGGTAACAGGCGTGCTGCTTTTTAACAACTGATAAAAACAAGGTTGTGTAACTTGATATGGTTCGTTTGAAGTTTGACTGCATGCCAGACATGTGATTATGTTAACGTTAAATATGACAGATATGATTAAATTATTCTTTTTAATTCTAAAAAGTTTTAAGATTTTTTTAAGGGTTTTGAAATAATAATTTTACACATGCATTTTTTATTCAAGCTAATCCAGCACGAAACGTCTCTTTCTACAGTTTCACACAGAACCAAGACATCTGTGTGTGTGTGTGTGTGTGTGCGTGTGTGGCAGAGAAGATTAGCCAAGAAAAGAACAGATCAAAGAAAAGAGACAATCACTGGCAAAGTGTGTTAACAGGACAAACAGTTAAGGTCTTTTTCCACAATTGGATGTAAAAGCTATCAGAAAAGAATAAAGGAGAGCAGTAAAGTAGCTGAACAAAAGTTCTACTGTTCCACTATGAGAAGGGTACGGGTTAGGCTAGATGAGGTCACATGTTAAATCCCTGGAGTGAAGTTATGCTGAGTTGGAATGTGGAGCTTTACAGGAAACTAGGCCACATGGTGCAGAATCAGGAGCAAGTTCATATCTGTTTAACTAAATATGAAGTTTAGAAAATAGAAACAATCCACTCTGAGTGCAGTAAAACATATTTTCTGTTGTTTGAAATATACACAGTGTCGTGTAGAGGAACATTTTTTAAACGTCGCCACTGATTGTCTCTTTTAAATACCCCCCCACATGTTCTCTTGTTTTATTTTAAGCAACTTTAAAATGTCATATTTTTAATACAAAGACAATATGAAAAAAAGGAACAGGTTGCAGCTACAATTACACTAATATTTTTAATCCAAATTAATTTATTTTAGAAATAATCATGCTAGCTTTTCTTTTGGTTCCAGACACCAAAAACCCTTTTATTATGTCAACTAAATATCTTTTATTATAAAAAAAATTTATAAAAAAATATAACAGGAAACATAACAGCAATTTCATAACATGTTTAACTGATACCTGCTAATGGAAAAAAAGGTTATTTAAGGGAAATATAAAACTTCATTTGAAATAAAATTATCATTTTCTAAATCTGCCACTGATAACAGCTATTTATTTATTTATTGGGCATCTTCTAGTCATCTCTAGAAGTAGCTACTTTACATAAAAATACAGCCCACCTTTGAACAATCTGATAAATAAAGGATAATAAAATAAAGGAATAAAGCCGTTGTGTTGCTCATCGTATCTCAACCCAAGGATGTGTGTGTTTTTGTGTGTTTGTATGCATGTGTGGTGCAGAGATCCTTCAACCGCTCCCTGCAGATTCGATTTGCTGCTGGCACATTGTGTGTCTTAAATCAGATAGATGGCCAGGGCCCTGGTCCTCTTATGTAATTACCTTTCATTTAGGACGTTAATGCTTCAGCCCCCCACAAATTACCAAAAAAAAAGCAAGTCCCCTCTCCCCTTTTCACCCAGTTTTCCTTCTCTCACTCCGTTTGCTTCTATATAACAGAAAACAACCTCTCACCAACTCATAACTTATTACCTTAAATGTCATTATTGCCAATATTATTCACATCAACATCATGCTAGCTACATTAAAGATCTATCAATATCATAATATTTAAAAAGGGCAGCTACAGTCTGTTGTGTCATTTTTCTTTATGTTGCTGTGAAGAAGCAGAATTGACAAGCAGCAATTAACAGCGATTAGATAGTCAGAATCTAACCACACCAACATAAATATTTATCAAGGCCGTAAACATGTAAATCATAATGTTGTAAACATCCTACTGTAGGTAGGAGTTAGCATTTATTTCCACAGTCTCCCTCTAAAAGAGGAAAAGATGGTCATGTTGAAACTAAAAGTCAAAACACGTGTTGTCTAAGTAAAAATGTTGCTGAAAAGAAAAATGAACCTAAATTATGAGGAAAATACATGGATATCTCCCATATAGTCTACATAGAGAAAACGAGTAAAAAGTGGTGGCGCGTTGTGGTGGGAAAATTGCAGTTGAGCGTTTTAAACTATATGTTTGGACTAAAGCAAAAGAAAAATATGAAGCAAAAATGAGTTGCAGCTGACCAAGCGTTGAACGTCAAACCAGCATACGTAAATAAAGTAAACAATGCTAATCTGACCTGTGTGTTCAGTACCACCTCAAAGTTGGGCCTGTAACTGTGAGAACATGTTTCAATCTCGAAACTGAGAACATGCCCACGGAGAAATTACAGCATCATTAGCTGAGATGGCATTACATTTCTGCCACGATGGATAGAACTAAAACCAGCTTCAACCAAAGATTTAAGATCAGTTTTTATGCTGAGCTGGTTTCCTGATATTATTTACAACATGTTCACAGTTTCAGTGTGTGACGGCCTACAGCCTTTTGATGATTATCTTTATAGTCACTCTTAATAAACACCATAGTGTGGTTCAGCAAACAGGCTGAGAGATGGTGGGGGGGGGGGGAAAGGTGCAAGGCAGGCTAGCACAGCAAGCAGGCAAGAGTTCAGAGATAATGTTTCCAGCTGCAGCAGAGGTTTTGGCTGACTAATGGAGGGTCACATTTACATACGCCCACCATCTCTGTCTGCAAAAGATTAATGGCGATAAAGATGCAAACTGAAATCTGCTGACATACAGAGAGGAAATCATGCAGTGTCAGAAGACCAGCGATACGAGTGTGGGCGAACGGACTGCTGCACACAAGCAGCATCAAGAACTAGTGCTGTACACGAATCTGGGATTTCTTCAAGAAATACAGCCTGCTTTTTAGTTGTGTTTATTCTTAGCCACCATACATGGCGGGCCACAGCACTTACCTTTACACAGTACTACTGTGAAAGGTAACAACCCTGCCAAACTAGTTCCCAGTCAAGAGTCCACAAAAGGTAAGGTTTGTTTAAGGGAAACCGCTCAAAGTATAAAAGAAGATGATCACTAGGGAAAAACATCCATAAGGTCTTAATAATATAATTGTACAGGAATTCTTATTAGCATTACAAGTAACAGTAAATGGTTGGATTGTTAGCTTCCTGCTCAACTGTTTCTAAAAACAATTTTTTATTTTATTTTATTAACTTTAGCGTATTACATCAAGAGGAGGCCTGCATCTCTTCTACTAAGTTTGGGCATGTAATGCTAAAAGTGAGCACACGGTAGGCCATTACTTCCATTCATCCAGTTCCTCCATCATTTCATGGTGGTGGTGGCAGGGCCAACGCCACAGGCTATTATGCAGGAGACAATAAGCACCCTGGACAGGTGAAATAAAAAATGCAAGGAAACATATTTATGGTATTTTTTTGAGGACATTGAGGTCGTTAAAGTGTAAATACAAACTGCTGTGCTATTACCCAGTAGGCAAAAGTTTGAACTTTCCTTTAAAATGAACATGTATGTCTGTCCAAGCATGTAGCAGATTACCTACATTTTAGAGCACATTTTGCTTCATTATCAATGTATTTGAGGATAAAAGATCTTTGTCCATACAAATAGTCCAAATTATCTGTAACACGCCATGGTATTTAACGCCACCGTTTTAAAAGATTCAGAAATCCTAATTTGCCTTTTTCTGAAATTAATTCACAATAGTTAGATTTGCTTAAATTGTTTTGCCATTTTTATGCAATTTTCATCATTTTTTTTAAACCAAAAAGCTCAATTATCACAGATGTAATGGGGCCCTTTTTTTTTTAACGACTATGACAGTTTGAAAAGATAATGTGAGATAATTTTCAGTCTAAATCTGCTTCCTCTCCTAAACTGCATTATTTCTCTCCTACATTTCTGCAAAGTTTCTTTCCTCAGTACATTGGCCAGTTTTCTTTTTTGCTTTTTTTCTTTACCTTTTGGGTTTTCTTGGTAGTTAATAACCACCTTAAAGATGCATTGCCACCAACTAGTGGACTGGATTGATTGTACCAGGTGAAAGAAACATGAATTGACTGAAAATGTCTCATGCTAACGGAGGAGTTCAACACAAGTTCAACTGCAATCTTATTTTGATACCATTTTATCACCCAGCCTTATCTGACACCCAACACAGCACCATGGTTTGGCCACATGCACATGAAGTTACTTTTGTAAATCTAAATGAATATGATCAAAAAATAAGCATGTCTCACCACTGACTCAAAAACATGATTTTCTTTTAATGTTACAAAGAAAGGACACATTGATCCTAATCACAGTCCTGAACAGTTTCCATCAGGTCACAGTGGCTGAGCAAACGCAACATGATTGGTGAAACAAAAATAGTTTGCTGCATTCAGCCCTTAAACACACACATAGACAGCTGTGATTTCTCATGTTTTAATCTATATAACATATCCTGATCGAAAAGCGTGCAAATTAATTCAGTTTGATTTCACTATCATTCCACGCAAAAAGCAGAAACTACTTTCTGCTGTACTTTGCCCAACATTAGTTAAATATGTATCAGTAATTAGAAAACTGATATATATAATATATATAATTATTATTTGGATGTCAAAGTGGCTTTAATAAAGATCAAGAGAGGAAATGTGAGCTTTTTTTTTTTTGCCTGAATTAAACTGTGAAAACAAAATACAGTTTTAAAGACTGTGGATTTAGAGAGTTTAAACACAAACCTACACACACATCCAACACCCTAATGAAAGACAACTGTCTTAAATAATGACATTTTTATGTGCAGTTTGATCTTAGCTGCCTTGTAGCTTGGCTTGCAAAGCCTCTCATGTTACATTTCACTCAGTGACATCAAAGACAAACACTGTTATTTGGTTAGACTGACTTTAGATGTTCATAAAGTTGCCCTTTCTCCCTCTGTCTCTCACACACACACACACACACAACCCACCCTCCGTCGCACAGACACCAATATGATGAAATGAGACAATCATTAACCCATGTAAGTGCACTAAATATCTCTTCATGGAGCTTCTTATTCATTCCTCTCTCAGCTGGAAGTAGATGAGATTAAAACAAGAGGAGTGGTGTGATCCACGTAGAGCAAAAGAAAAAAAAAACAAACAAAAAAAAACTTGTGGAGTTATGAAATGGAAAGTGACTCAGAGATAAAATCAAATTACAGAAAAAAAGAATCAATTGCACATTCCCCCCCCCAGATTTCACAACACTGTTTTTAGAGGCAGTGTTTTTAATCTACGAGGTCACTCAAAGACTGTAAAGACAGGAATGAGTTATGACAGAGCGAAACAGAAGATAAGAAAAATTAGACCACAGATAGCAAGACCCCTTGCTGCTTCTTATGGGAAAGCCTGAGATTATGATCCTCACTGCCAACTTTGAGCCCTCGCTGAGGGAGGAAAGAGCCCTCCAGATGTTAGCTTTATTTCAGGTAAAATAAATAATAGAAAAAATGCATGGGCAGGGATACAGAGTTTGATGCAAGAGCCATGCAGAGGTTACTCTGACCGATTTGCTCCTTTTATTGTGATCCAGGCAACTGCCAATATAGCACAGACAAGAAGATTGCAGCATGTAAGGGGAAATTACCTCCGCCCTTGTCAGCGGTGTGCAGACTGGTGCTGGTACAAGATAACACATTATTACTTTCATGTTTCATTCATCAATTCAATCATTTAGTTTAAACAAATACATAAAAAGAAATGTACACATGGATAGTGCGTACATAAATTTCCCCTTTCCTTCCCAGTAGCATCTACCGCATTGATTTAACAGTGGTAAACAAAGCCATTAGCAGGGAAACTAGCACTTTTCACCACAGGTCAACATTAATGGAGCAACCACAATAAAACACAGTCTACCCAAACAAATGCATCAGAGGTGAGCTACTGAGAAGATGTGCATTATCACCTCCATGTACACGCCTGCACAAACTCATGAACATGGACATTTTCATCTCCGTCATTCTCCACAAGTGTTCCTGCTCATGAGTCGACCACTACTGTGGTGTTTTTATTTCAGTCAACAAATGTCAACAGCTGAGCAGAGCTCTTTTAAAGTCAGACCTCCAGCTCCTTCGAGTTCTAGGATATTTCTATCCAATCCATTTCAGGAACTTTAAGAAAACATAAAATATATTTTATTCTGCACCTGATTTTTCTGACGTCAGATGCAATGTGTGTTTAAAGATGGCATGGTTTGAATGCTTTTGCAAAGTATCCAAGGACCATTAAAGCTTCAGACGTGGTGTAGATAGCAAGGCAGCCACACACCTATCATAAGGACAAGCAACTAATGCAAACCACATGCTGAAGGTCAACAACTATGGAACATCTAATGCTTCTCAGGATTAAGTAAAGATGTTTAATGGTTTAGTTTCTAGGACAGAATGGCATTAGATCTCACGAAAGAACTCTTCTGATGTCAAAGACACTTTTAAAGATGTTCTGTAAAATTTCAGGGAAGTGACTCTGTTATCCTGGACACCATTCAATCCTTTTGTCAAAGATGGTACAGATGACAGATAGATTGAGGTGGACAAAATATGCATTAATGTTTCTGGTTTGTTTTTACTATACTTGTTGACACTTTAAAATTGTTAGCACTATCATGTGTTCCTTTAAGGGAGCTAACCACTAGTTATTTAATACCCATGTCAGTGCTTCAGCTGGGTGTGTGTAAAATGCAATTGGCATGGGGACTGTTGTCCTGTCCTTGTCATTTTGCATCAGAAAGTATGAAGATTTGTCTTTTTTCTCAAAATGTAAAAAACTTGTTTCAGTCAGCTACCTCCAAATAACTGCTCCACAAACTCTGATACAACCTAATCCAATAAAATGTGGAAGCATTTCTTCTACTCCATAGACCATAAGAAACCAAAGATGGCTTGCAATGTGTCAACTTGGAGTGGAAATAAGCTATAAACAAGCAAGTATAAGAACTGATGGCGGTGTTATCAGTATGGAGGCTAAAATGGCATCAGGTAGCTTAAATCCCAACTCAAGCAAACAAAAAAATATAAAGTAGCTGCAAAAAAAGGGAAAGACCCTTAACATAGTCTGTCATTGGTTTATCCTGAGGTGTTTTCAGATATGAACGGTTCCTCTAAGATAAAACACATTTTCTTTTTATGTATAAAAACTTCAACTAGTAGTTCAGCTCCATATCACTATACTATATACTATAAGCATTATGTTCATGTTATGCTAATGCTATGTGAATGTGCTATGCTATACTGTGTTATGCTTTGTGATATTATTCAATTATTTTCCATTGCTTTGTAAAGAGAGCAACCAGGGACAAGAGTTACAGATTAGCTTAATGCTATATTCCTTTTATGCAAAACATTAGTTGTTCTTTATGTCTTTTTTGTTTCTTTGCATTCTCCCTGTTAAATAAACAAATTGACAGATAAATAAATTAATATATTTTATTTTTATCTGCAGACGCCACACAGTTTACAAGAAAGATTTCCAAAGATTTCCCCACTTACACAATATTTCAGGCTTTTATCTATGATAAAATGGTAAATGGACTTGTACTTACATAGCACTTTTCCAGTCGGCTTGACCACTCAAAGTGCTTTACACTACATATCACATTCACCAATTCACACACACACTTATACCCCGATAGACACATCAGAAGGCAACATGGGGTTAAGTGTCTTCCCTACTTCGACATGTATTGAAAGACTGGAATCAATCCTCCAACCTTCCGGTTGGAAGATGACTGCGTTTCCTCCTGAACTACAGCCACCCTGTCTGTATGATGTTCCGGGGACAGACTTAAAGAGAAATAATGAGAGATTATTGCGATTTAGTGTCTTTCTAAAGATGTGTTACATGTCTGTTGACTGCAAATATTGAAAAAGCAAAGCTTAAATTGTGTAGAAAATGACTCCTGGATGCATCGGTTAAAATTCACAGTACCAGGGCTAAATCCAATTTGTTGCAGGAAGGGGGTATCTTGGGGGGGGGGGGACCAACAGGAAAGAGCAATGAATCAGAGGTGAGATAGTAAAAATACAGAGAAAAAAAGAGGAAGGAGGACAGCAGTGAGCAGATTAAGGAAAACAGAGAGAATGTCAGCTGTAATTAATGGCTGAAAGGCTGATGTACCGCGCATTTAGGAGCAAAATGTGGCAGAGAGGGATTGGCAAGCATTAGAACGAAGTCTCAGACCATCATTGTCAGAAATAAACTCACTTAATGTGCAAAAGCAGGGGTGAGCACGCTGCAGCTGTAGGAAAAACATTTACCATGCAAGACCTGAAATAGACAGACTTATAAAACTGAAACAACTGAGGAAGACTGATTTCAACATCCTTCTTAATATATACATATATATATTTACACAAAACTCCATATTTGAATCATCATATTAAAAGCGTTACATACGTTTTTTTTTTTTTTTTTTTTAAATAATAGTTAAGGACGTTTGGTAGTATTAAAGGTGTATACAGTATATTTACTGTCAGTTAGCAAGTTGCTAACTCAACAAGACATCTGATCCAATGTAGAAATAAGCAGCAGGTCCTTTAAGTTCTGTAAGTTTTCTGTTTAAGGTGACAAACTACTCATAATCTAGACACTAGTTAGTGGTTTCTTTCCTTTCTTACACACTCACTCCTGCTTCTATGGTATACTAATGCTTTCTCGTGCTTCTTTATGTTTCAGGTTTTAGCATTTCCTCTCTGTTGGCAAAACCAAGAGAAGATACGGGGGACCTATATGTGGCAAACAGGAAGCCTGTCAGGAATTCCAGGCCAAGAAGCCCGGCCCTGCAGCTTTAGAACAATAGCAAAGTTAAAGTAGTTTCTCAAGTAGCATAAAAGCACAGCACACAAACCTTCATTTACTGAGAACACAAAGATAAAACGTGATAAAAGGGTTATGGTAAAGCAAAGAAAGTAAACACTTAACTGTAAAGTGATATGAGCAGAAGCAGAAAGAGAGAGTTCACGTATGTTGAAGAGATAAGGAAAGCATGAGAAAAGGGAGAGAAAGCTGCAGTCAGAGACAGACTTTGGCCCAGCTGGATTGGGGCCCATCTACAGTGGAGCTCCTCCTCCACCTCAGCCTCGCCCAAGCTAACAGACAGAGGTGGAACAAGGAAGACATGTTTGCATTGCCAGAAATAAACAGGAGGCAAAATCAACAAATAATTAAGATATTTACGGTTTGCTGATTTTCCAGAGATTCTCTGACATGTTTTCAACCAGACAAATTGAAAGAAGTTGAAAGAGGTTGTAGTGGATTTGGTGACATGCTGCTCTAAGCCCTGAGATTATTCATTTAAACCAGGCATTCTTGTTACATGTCTTAAGAGCTTACCAATGTTTTAATAGAGACTCTGCAAACAGGGTTACTGCCAGAGGGGAAACTTCTGTCTGCACTTTGGTTCCCACTATATCGCTGCATGAATATTCATCTTCTTTTAGCACAATATAAGAATAATAATGCTGACAATGATCAAGCTGTGATTTCTTAAATTAATCATATGATCAACTTGCCAGGCAAATTTGTGCAATGTGATTGTCATAAATTATTGATTAGTGTCCATTAATGGTCATGAAGTAACACTGATACAGGGGAGTGGGACTTTAACACGTTAATTACAATTAATTACAAAAAAATGAGCGTGTTAAAATAAATTAACGCATTTGCATTCACAAAACAAGCGGAACGTTTGTCAGGACACAAGTTTTGCAGACATTACTAGAGCTTGAGTTTACAATATTAATGTATGTGTCTATTATTTGATTCAGTTGTCCACTAAAATCCATTTAACTTGAAAAATGTTGATTTGTGGGGCAAATGTTGTTATACAATTAAAAATGTGATTATTCGAGATTGATTTATTAAAAAGTCCCTGATTAATTAGATTGTTTTTATTGAATTTCTTTATGCATTTTTATTGTAAATTCTCCAATGTTTAACAACAAAAATCTAGATAATTAAAGTTACTAAAGCAGATGGGATGTTTTTCTGTAAAAATAATTAAAACCAACATTTTTCTTAGTAACAAGGGACAGACTGACTACAGATGGTCTGGCAGGAAAAAGTTTCCCTCACATAACCAGCTGCAGTAACTCCCACATAAACCTACTGCAGTGTGAATAACAGGAGTAGTTCAATTTAACTACACTACGTTCAACAAGTACATGGGTAGATTTAACAAAAAACACCATCATTAACTGTCAGTGTATTTCATTTCATTTTCTCAGAGTCCATTTGTCATGCATGACTTAGTAAACTTCCATCACATTCATCAACTTTGGTTAATTATCTGTTCATAAAAGGGATTTTTCCTTTATAAATACAGGTCTAAAAAAAAACCCTACTCACAAACTCATATGGACCAAGTCACTAAGTCATTTTTTTAACTAATGGATGTTTAAAAAAGTAATCAATGACCCTTTAACTGTACTTAATTGTAGCGATATAATGATATAATGATGTCCTCTTTAATATTAAAACCCTGTGTGATTAACTGTGATGTATGCAGCAGATACGACCAATCAGACCTCATATCAAGGACGAGCTGACTTTTAACTGTCCCTTTTACAGATGATTTTATTTCTGAAACTACAATGCATCCATGAAGCAAAACAGAATATTAAAAAAGATGGATTGTGATTCTGCCCCAAAATATCCACATTATATTTTGGAGATATTGAAAAACTGTAAGGCAGACCTCCAGAACTGCTTTACTATGTATAAACACGGCAGTGAGTTGTTACATAAAACAACAGGCTGGCTTCTGAGTCTGAGCAAACATGAAAAACCAGATATGGATGCGCTGTAAACTGTCTGTGACCAAATTCGTAGCTAACAGATCCAACCAATTAACAGGCTAATCAAGATATTGTCTCTCTCTTTATTTTTTATTTCTTGCCTTTTAGGGAGCTTACTGTATGTGTGTTTATGCCACAACATAAATAAAGTACATGCATACCTTTCTATCTTTATCTATATATCTTTTTATCCCAGCTCTTGCTTTCAGTTACAGCTGTCCAGAAGGAAATTAATAACAGCAAGATGATATCAGGAGCGATGAGGAAACCGTTCAAACTGTCAGACAGGCGTCGACCGCAAGCAAATGCACCACTTGTTCAGAATCATAATCACGTTGATGCATTGCACAGTTACAGTGTGTGTTGGCATGTTGGCTACAAGTGCTAAAAACATCTACACTGTTTAAGACTGCACTTGATTTCACTTGACTGCAGGAATTGAGGAAGTAAACTACATGAAAGTAGGTGAGCATAACAAAAACGGGCAACAAGCTGTGCATACCCATCAATTTGCTGGAATGGTAAACTCCCTCTTATAGCGACTACGTTCCTTAAGTAGCTATGCACTATTTAGATATCCATTACCAGCCTAATTACTGGATATCCCAAGCAGAGCTGGGATGCAGTCCAACCCAGCTCTTTTATTCGCAACAAAGAGCGAAATACAGATTTGAGAGCAGAACTGCTTTTGCTGCTGTGCTGCAATGGAATAGCTTGAATCATTGTGTCTGAGAAAACGAAGTCACTCTTCTGTATTTAGAGCTGATGACTGATCTGCAGAGGTGAGTGATGACCGCAGTGATGCATGGCTCCTCCTGCTACAGTGGCCCAGCACCACTTCAAAGCAGCTCAGGATATATTTACTTTCATTCAACCCATTCACACAGAATCCTGTACTTTGTAATCAAAGCTTGTTCATCAGTTCACAGGTGGAGAAATAGTTAGCAGGAAGATAAAGTTTATTGAACTTTACACGATATAGTTTATATATATATATATATATATATATATATATATATATATATATATACATATACACATACAACCCAATAAGCATTAAGCTACATTTGCAGCCCACTTAAGTCACTATCTGACGAGTCTATTAGTTGTGCCCTACTTTGTTCACTGTGGTCCAGGTTCCTCTTCCAGAGGCTAGCTGTCTTCTCTTTATCATATAAAATGAACAGCCATAAAGAGAGGGCAGAGAGTGCAAATGACCCATACTGTACTGTTGCAGTAAATGTCAAGAAACTGATTTATTGCCAGTTAAGTAAACCTGCTCTGCATGTTTACACTCAGGTATGAACAGTGCATGAAATGGCCCCTGCTGCCTTCACAGGATCAAAATCTTGTTTCCAAGGTTATTTTGATATATAGTGACCACCAGGTTAGAAGTAATCCATACCATGAAGAGTTAATCAAGGAAATGGGTAATTTTTTTTTCAACAGCAAGGCACACAGGATTTATAGTGTTGTACGACATCTGGGTCGAGCAGACACAGATGGAGAGAATGCAGGGAATGAACACAGTGAAGGCAGTGACGTAGAAAGATACTTGCGGCAAAGCAGACCTTTAGACAGGAAGGTATTTGAGGCATCAAAGAAACAAGAAACAGTTGAAAGGAAAAGGAAGTGCGAGATATAACTCACCAACTTTTGCGAATCATTCTTTGCTTTTGAAGAGGCACACAAAAAGGATAAGACTAGAAGATGTGGCTGAGACACTAATGATATTGCATCTTTGGATTCAGATCAGTAAACATTTTTAAGGTTTTTGCATTGAATACATACCAAGACTAATGGCGACAGGACCAGAAATAAAAACTTTACTTTAAAAAAAACTTTATTTTGTCTGACAACCCACAAAGAAGACAAACATGCTCACAATGACAGTGTTTACTTAAATAACCCCAGATGGGCTAATTGTACATGTATGTTTTGACCAAATGCTACTGCAATCCATTCAACACAAGATGTTTCCCTGAAAAATCATAAAAGCTGATTGCAACATTAATACTGTGAAATATACAACATATTTATATGTGATGAAGTTTGCGTGGGATTACTGTAACAGACGAAATAACTACATAAAAAACCCTTTACCCCTTTAAGTCTGATTAGTTTTCCACAACAAAAAGCAATATGCACAATTCAAATCACAGTAATTCCTCGAACGTTCACACTACCCATATAATTCAAATGGATTATGAAAGCTAAGAAGTAGAGCTTTCCATTTATATTGCTGAATTTATGGGATGTCGTGGGTTTCCTGAATAGGGAAGGGGGGAAAGCAACACTTTCCATTGCTGGCAACACGAGCACATTTAAAGGTTTAACCGTAGCAAAGTAATATATTTCTACCTTGTGGCATGTTTGCATACACAGCATATTACTTTCTATGTGTCAAAGCTATTATTCAACAGCAATACTTCAGGTATTGAACACATGCAGTTGGCTAAACAAAGGTTGGTTAAATAGTGTTTACAGTACAAAGCATGATCAGATTACCATTAACTTCTCTGCACTTAGCTACAATGGTGGAGCAGCTGTTTTCTTTTCTCCACCATCACTGACACATTGCATCTGTATTATTGTACAAAGGCCGAGCCTTTCCATCTTGAGTAAATTTTACAACTTCTGTTTGGTATAAAGTCTGAACTCGTGACTGATATGGAGTACTCACATGCTGTTAAGCTTCTACTGTCCAGCCTCTTAGTTGTTTTATAATTGCTGGATCATCAGAGTTGCTTTCTAGAAGGTGTATGTGGGGCTGGAATGGGCATGTTTTTGGAAGAGGGTTGGGAGTCACAATAATGACTCATCATTAAGATGTCAGCCATCGGCTGTGGACAACAGCATTGTGTGAATCCTACAATGCATCAGAGATGATTAGGTTTTGCCATAATTTACACTGTTAGCAGCAATAGGAACAACTCTAACCCCAAAATCAGATGCAGATTTTTAAATTTAAATAACTGCAAACAAATGCAAAAAAAAAAAATGCATGGGCTTCTTTAACCATCTAGTTTTCCACTATAGCTCACAATGGTCTTTTAACATCCCAAGCTAGCACATCTTTAAAAATAGTAGAATGGCCTTGTCCTTAGCATTGCATGCACTGAAAATAGACCAGCTCCTGACACAGAGGAGCTTCTATTTTAAAGCGTGACAGAATGATGATTGAGAGGTCAGTCAATAGTCACTGGCAAAAATTAATCTAAGTAACAAGATGAGCCAGAATCAATTCCGTCAATTCAATCAATGGAGGTACTAAAAGAAGTCTCAGAGGGAAAAGAAAGCCTTTTTGAAATTATTACATCAAACTACCCTAAAGAAAAGCTCTACAGTTGTTTTCATGTGAACTGGCGTTTCTTTTGTTACATCACTCAGCTGAAAAAGCTAATTAAGACTCCGGTGTTAAGAAGAATGAGAAACATTATCAGAGAAAAATTAAAAAACTGTCAAAAAACCTACAAATACACGAGTCATCCCTGCATCTAACCACGTGCATCCGGCACAGACACCTGTCAGAGATAAAACTCAGTGACCAACAGCTGTCCATGCAGCAGCTACTTAGTCCGATTTACAAAGTTTACGCCTGTTCTGCATCAACCAGTGTCGATACAACACATGCCAGAACAGTAAAACTCCACCCTTTCAGACAAGCAGAAAAGGTTTCGTATGATGAGCTGACTAAATACAAAAACAAAGACAAATGAAGCTAAAATGGCGCTACATAAGAGAAGATCCTTTAACATTTACATTAACCACACCATTTAGCAAAGATGACTGTTTGACACTGCAGCAACACTGTATGGGAGAGGCTGAAAAGCAGAAAAATATCCAGCTAAAAGTTTAGTCTGTGTATTTAAGTTTTGAGGGATCACATACAATACATGTTTGAGAAATAAAAGAAGACATGGTTCACTAGGCACAGTTACTGAAACTCAGTAATGGCTCTTTAAGCAGCGCAAAATTAGGTATTTATCACATTTTCCCTCCAACCAGCCGATCATAAGATTACAGCAAGTGTGAGTCTAAATAACAGCGTCAGGGGGCGAATGTTTGCCTCCACATGTACAGTAACCTTGCTCAGGTAAATCATTCACTTGCCTAGGGCACAAGGTCCTCTGTGTTGTCTGGTAACAATCTAAAATAAAGTCTGCCAACCACAAAGCTCCCAGCACATAGTGACAGTGGTTTTTTTTCCTGTATGCAAAATGGATGTGCATGTCAACACATTGTTAACTAAAATAAAACAAAAATAAGTTAATCAAGTTAATTGTTCTGTGACAACAAAACATATTCTACTTTTTTGCAACAAAAGTAAACCCTGCACTGCCCTCTGCTTTTGCCTTCACAACCACAACAAACAGAGTGCAGTGTGTGTCTGATTCCTTAGGGACAAATGTCCTTTTTGCACTAAGGATGTCACGATTACTTAATTTCACAATTGAATGCCAGGATTAATTAATCGTAAAGATTCCTCAATATTGTCACTTTCCATAAAAGATAATGTCTAAACCAGAACATGAGATCTGAGCAACTTGCCCATGGAACGAAAACAAAGTTATTTTATATTTGTTTTTTGGTGGCTTCAGTTCACCACTGTAACAAAGCACCCTACATGCCCAAAACCGGCTTCTCTCGCTAAGATAAAGCCAAATCCTGATTTTCAGTCTGGCAAGAGTAATAACTTTTTGTTTATGTCAGTAGTGCTTAAAAATAGAAAAATAATACATTAATTCCACAGATTAATTAATTAATTAATTCCACACTTTGACAGCCATAATTAAAACTTAATTAACGCATAATAATCGTGAAAATCATAAAATTGTGACTTAGACAATAATCATACCTAGAAAATCTGTAATGCTGACATTCCTATTTGCACATGCACACACACACACACACATATATATATATACATATATATATTTATATGGATCCAGCTTCGATTTCAGTAGTATTTGTTAAGACAGATACTAATTTTCAGAAATCCTGAAACACCACTAGAAAATGCTCTAAAACCTCCACTAAAGGTTTTTCTAGGCTATCAGCCATATAATGACATTCCTACTCCTTATTAGTCCTGCCTAGGGCTGGGCAATATATTGAGATTTTCAAATATCGAGACTTTTTAATACGCGACATAGAATGAGGGAATTTCGTTTATATCGAGATAGCTTGTTTTGAGTTAAAAGTTTCTTTTCTTTTTGCATTTCGCACAGCTATATTTTTGTTATGGTCACTGAAAAGTATTTTAGAGCATTTAATTTAATTTTCATCTACTTTAATTTCAGTCAACTCATTTAATGCACATGTGCTGCTGATCCTTAATAAAAGTGTATTTAGCACTGAAGGCTGTAAATTAAAACTCTCTTTGGTTATTTGACCCCCAAAAAATATAGCAAGATATATTGTGATTTAGGTTAAAAAATATTGAGATATGAAATTTGGCTCATCTCGCCGAGCCCTAGTCCTGCCTTCACTGAACTAGAAGTTACAAGTTGGCAATTGCTTTTTCAAATTTGACCTACTTCTGCTTCTTTTCTGGAAAACAAACAGATGACCTGCTGATGATCCCTGAACCTCAGCTGTCAAACCCTGACACACCCAGACTGGTTTTCCTTCAGTTCAATTAGAAAGATTGAAGTCAAGTAATGTGCATGAAGAAGACACCTGTATTCCTCCTACAGATTAAATCCACTTGCTGAGTCAGGAGAAATGAATTAAAGAAGACTGTAGAAGCTACAATGACCCCCATTCAGACAGACAGCACTGCACAAAACAAAAAGCATAAAAATGTCGCACATTTTAGCAAACATGGATGAAAGTCACCGCACTGGAGTACTGGAGGGGATGTACAGTGGCAGGCTATCACTGGAAAAAAACAAAACAAAGAAAATTCCCCCAACATGACTCACGATCAAAAAACAAGTTGAAACACGGTGGAGAATTTATGGGTCTTGGGATGATACACGGCAACTATAAAAACCTGCTGTCATGTTGGTGCAGTCTTGTTTGTTGCAGACAACAACACCATAAAGATGGAATTCCTGAATGTTCTCCGGCCGGTTTCTGAACTGGATGCACCTCAGAAAGTGCAGAGAAAACTTATGTCATGTGTCTCAATTCAAATTTAATCATGAGAACATATAAGGTACAGAAATTTTTAGAGGGCATCCTGTAAATTCTATTTTAGTGTTCTGAAAAAAAAAAAAAAAAAAAAAAAAATATATATATATATATATATATATATATATATATATATATATATTATGGAAGCTGACATGAGTGCAAAAGATTACATCTGTATAGAAGACGACGTCAACCTTTATTAAAAAGAGATAAACATAACGCTTGCAATGCAATATGGTCTAACAAGTAAGAGAGAAAAGTGTTGATGCTGTGACCCTGAAAGTAATCTGATCCCAACAGATGCACCAGGATCCATCTGTTATAGTCTCCAAGTCTGAAAAACAGATTAGATCACATCACACTGTAATTCTGCAGACAGTTAATTAAACTTAGTCATGTCCAGTCAACAGACAAATGAAAGGAAATGGGTGAATAATTGGATGGAGAAACATGACAAACATGTATGGATGCAAACAAGGCTGGAAACACATTCGCCAGCTCTGCACACTGTCACCATAATCAAAATCACTTTGTTTCCATTTGCTCAAAGCAGTACATTTCCTAAAAAGACAAGCTCTGATTCATTGTTACATAGCTTCAGTAATAAACATTGCTGCAGAAGAAAGCCACACAACACACTGACCATAAATGTGTTGTGCCTTGTTCTGCTTTCCTTTAGGTACTACTTACTTCAATGCAGAATGCACAGAAGGGGCAGTGGACTAAGCCACTACAGCTTTAAGACTCTACACTTCCTGTTTCCTGATTGAGTTGTTGCCAAACACAACAATTTCAATCCTCTGTTTATGAAGTACAGTCAGTAAGATCAGTCGGGGCTATATTTATGCTCACTCCAGACATATCCGATTACAGTTTACACGTTAAATTTTTCACATGAATGTGGCCACAGAAAACACTGCCGAAAAGGTCACAAGCACCTGCCACCATTATCGCCTTGATCCAGTGGTTGCCAGATCACCCACCATATGCTGGCTGGCAACTAAGTCATCAAAAGTATGAAAAGGGTGGGGGGACTGGATGCAGGCATGGTTCTTTACATCACAACCACAACAGCAATCACATATTTAAAGATGGGGCAGAAAGATTACAACATGGATCTCATAGTTTTGAGAGGATTGGTAAGCCACACTTTTTACAAACGTGTTGCTCAAGATACAAGAAGATAATGTGAACTTTGACCTCTAATGACACTGTGCTATACCCAATCTATCGTCTAATAAAGGACATGAGCTCTGACTGAAAGCTTAACGCCGTTAAGAGTGAAGCTTCTCTCTTGTACTGTCAATTTATTTAATAAGTGAGAACAACAAAGGGTTAATTCGTAGTATTTAAAAAATACCTTTTACAAAGGCATGGCTGTGCGGCAGCAAATCGATATCAGTGACCAGACAAAACTAGCACACTACAAACCACAACTTTACATTTTTCCTAAATCCTTTGTGAAAATAGTTTTTGTAACTTGGCCAGTGTATGCAATGATGCAAAGCATTTTCCTTGTTATTAAGCGTTTCTGTTCACATTCTGCATTGAACAAAAAGTTCCAATGCAGAATGAATCTTCTAAAAAATGTTAAATCCATCATGTGGCCTATTAGACGGGCTTTCATTTGTCCACAAGTCCTAACACCACTGTAAACAAGCCAAAAGCCACCACAACAGCCTTAAAACAGAAACAGCTTGGATGCTTAAAGGCCTTAACCTGCTTTGGTACTCTGCACTCCTGTGATCCCAACCAGAGACTAGGCCCCAAAGATGAGCAATATCCAAGACAAAGCTACAAAAAAGTGTAAATAAAACCACATCTTATTAATGAATAGCTGATGTTAAGCATCTACTGCGAGTCCTGGCTGCTTTGATAAACCTTTTTTTAAGTGAGGGCTTCAATATAAAATGTCAATTCATGCTTCAGTGTTGTTACAATGATCCATTTAGAGACCGTTGTACTTACATTCTGGCTTTGCATACAGCTCCAGGGCAATGTAGTGAAATGCAATGTGCAAGCTGACCCAGCATACAGCGAGGGATATCAGTGAGCACATTAAGCAACAGGAACTCAAACAACGGATTGAGGTTGGTATAATCTTCAAGATTACAAATCCAGGAAACTGAGTCAACATACATAAAGCTGACCCAGTTTATGCTTCAGTTTGATTAATCTCCTTTTTGCCTGCTGTACATGGTTATATGACAGTTAAGTAGTGCATGGCATGCAAAACAAAAAAGCTAAATTATCTTAAATATTGATTCAGTAAAACGATACAATGAAATTCATGATAGACAATATGTTCATTCATATATAACTAGTCAATTATAGTATAGCATTAGAAAACAAAAACATGTAAATGACACCTTTTCAGACTGGTTGGGTGCTACCGCTGTTATATAACTATGCAGTTTTCAACTGTTTTATTTGACAGTTTTATGACTGTGCTGGAATTCTAATTTAAAATAATGACATGCTACTCAACACATCATAACAAAAAGAAAAAACAAAAACAAAAACACAGGCCTGGGAATTATCACATTTGCCTTGGATTTTCTAGAAAATCGTGTGATCAGAACTGATTGTTTAGGTAATAAACACAATTTACCTTTTTTTTTGTTTGTTTGTTTTTTTAACTATTGGTAAATTTGGATCCACAACTTCATCAATTTACAAAAAAAAAAAAAAGAACGGTCACAGCCCCAAAGACAAGATTACATCTCCCTACCATTTTCCCACAAGAGGCAACATGTAAAAATATGCAGCTAAGATGCATCAAACCACCCACAACTAAAACTGAAAAGATTTCTGATTGCAGCTAAAGAGCAATTCTACAATGGAAAAACCCATCAGTGGTAAAATCAATCAATCAATACATCCTTTATTTATGGTTCTGCTCGCTGCCACAAGCTTTTAATTATAGTAAAAACAATATTCTCGTCTAGTCTTTTTCTCCCTAAATTGTAAAATCTGTTATCTGTCCTTTACATTTCTCATCTTAAATGTTAATTTTACAACTACATGCCAAAGATGTCCTCTCTGTGTTGGCTTAGGTAAATGACTGTCCATTGAGTTTTTAAGAATCAAATTTTAAAAAACAGTTTTTATTTGTTCAATTTTCTTTTTCTAATGTAATCGTCTACTACTTGAAAATTTAACATGCTAAAAAAATAACCTATATCAAGCACATTTAAAAGCTTGGGCTACAAGGAATGTGATAACTGTGCTACTCTGTCCTGTCTTCCATGATCTTAATCTTATAATTAAAAAAATATGACACTGGATTCCTTATTTAAAACAGTCTGCATAATCTTAAACAGATAGACCTCTCTGTTCACATTTACTAAAAGCATTTAAAAACAAAGAAAAAAAGAGTAGTATCTGGACCACCACAACATTAGCATCTACTCCAGTCTGTGTTTGCGGTATCTTTGTGCATATAGCTTTTGCATACCTTTGTGAAAAACAGAGCGCTCTGAGGGGCTCATAAAGGGTGAGCAGGTTAGGAGAAAAGTGACTGAGCATCTAAGGCGAAAGGAGCAGCTGCACAGCCCTGCAGATCTGCACACGTGGCCAGTCAGTACACAAACACACATACACACAGTCTCCAGTCCTGTTCATGCATCATATGCAATGATGACGACACCAACGGAGAAGCATCTACATCAGATTTTACATTTCTTGCTGTCACGACATGGTTTTATAAAGAGGGGCTAAAATCTCACCATAAAAATCAAAGGATAAAAACCAAAAACAGAAAAGTGTTTAGTTAAAGTTTAAGATGTGGTACTGAATAAATAAAATGGAGTTAGAGGTTAAAAACCATTAAATATATTTAATGAAAGCATTGTTAAAGCATTTTATGAGTCTCTCTCATGTCATGGTGAACAAACATGAAATGCTATTTATGTATTAGTTATGCAACAAGTGTCTTGAACTTAATTTATCCTAAATTTATTGGCACTGCACATCAAAAAGAGCAATATTAATATGGCAAAGACATTCTGACTAGAAACAAGCAGCGATGTATTAGTGCATGTTTGATACCTGACTAGAAGAAGTGGAAAATAGGCCTTCTCTTAAATAGATCTCAAATGCATTTTTCATCATTTGTTCATGTGTAGCTTGTGCTTTAAGGGTTCAGCCTTGCACAGCATCAGTGACATGCATCAGAGGAACGCAGCATGAAATCATTTACCATGTTGGTGCAATAAAGATCAACATACCAGGAAGTCAGACAACGGCACTGTGGCTGTGTTTAGTACTAAAGCCTGGTATAGTCAAGGCTTTATAAAAGCCACAAGGAAATCAAGGTTTGTACATATTGACCATGACAGAGTAGTGATTAACAGCAAAACAACCTGGGAGGAGCATATCAGTCTGACAGCCAGCGGCCAGTAGTAGCTGAAACCCCATGTTCATCCATCACTTGTTTACAAACCAGGCTGAGCCAAACACCTCAGTGCTGACTCACATTATTACCCCGCATTAATCAAACACCATCTTGTGATCTGCCCTTTCAACCCATGTCCATGCAGGGGCTCATAAAAATGCTAAAATAAATCTCTGCCTTTCAGCGCACCACCTCAGAGCTTGTTCTGTTATCAGATGGGACTTCCAGGCTGAAGCGAGGCGTTTCCACCAGACACTGCTCACTGAGCTGCACGTACACAGCTTTCTCACAGGCCTTGTTTCCTCCGCATTTAACATAACCAGTCTGCATCCTCACAGCTGCACATAACGAGTTTTTCTAATGAATCACTTCTTGTTGGATGACACATTCACGCAACTGTGAAGTCTTTCCAAAAAGCACTGTTTGAACAGCACAATTATGGATAGCTAGCACAAGGATGAGGTTTGGACCTAATAATACTAATGAGTTGCAGAACAATTTCACTGCAGTTTTAGAAAAATATGTATATATAAGTAACCAAACAGACAATAGTCCCATCTGCTATGGTTTCCACAAATTTGAAAGTGATAAACATAAAAGTTTCCTTAGTACAACTTATTACTTCACTTCAGTGACATTATTTTCCCTCCAGCTACTCACTAATCTGCCAACTCTTCAACTGCTTCAACACCTTTCTTTATATATATTTATATATATATATTTATATATCCTCAAACTAAATCCCATACAGTCAAATAAGGAATAATTCCTACAGTTAATCCATGACAAAATGTGATACAAAGTAGGATAAATTGGAAGAATGTGTGTCCAACTGTGTCTGCCATGTGGAGCTGATAAGCACCAGATGCCCTCAGCTGTTGTGGCGTGAAAACTTCTTTCACAAAAGAAAATTACAAACATACACCACCACCTGAGCACCTTTTGCAGACTTCTTTGCAGGAAACTCAGCCCTATGCAGCTCTGAACTGAGCTGCACAAATTTTCTTGTGGTTTCAGACACAGCCGTGCGAAACACCCTTAACCTAACCCCTTCAAAAAAAAAAAAAAAAAAAAAAAAAAACTTTTTTCAGCTTATTTAAACTTCTGAGTCTATTGACTCACATGCTAAAAAGTAGTGAATATAAGCCACAGGAAGCACTAAGGTAGAACTGTATTCCTCATCAGGTTCTGGTTCAGGTTAAAATACAGCAAATACCATCAAGCACATAAATCCTAAGTCAACCATGATGAGAATGAGAGCAAACACCAAGTCTCACATAAAGACAAAAGCAAACAGAAAGGGGTGGAGTAATTCCTCAGGAGGCCTACCTGGAGAAGCTGGCGGGAAAATTTGCCAAAGCCGAGGTAGAAGAGAGTCCATCATTGCCGCTCTGTATACCAGGTAACTCTCCAAAATTCCCACCTCCCATCCAGCTTTCCCCCAATGGTGGCAGGTTTGAGAACATGCCAAAGGGCTTCTGGTCTTGCATGCCCACTGTAGAAGGTGGATTGGGTCTGTACGGGTAGCCAGGTCCTGCACCAACACCCATAGGAGAGGACATGGAGCTCATGCTGCTCTGGTGACACTGCGACTGGCAGTAACTAGCATTGTCCTGCTTCTCCTGCTTGACAACACCAGGAGTACGGATGTGGATGAAGTCAGGATCCTTCTCTTCCTTGATGACGACGCTGGAGAGAATTGATGAAGTTTGCTGAGGCTGAAGCTGATGTTGCTGGTGCTGAGCTAAAGGGTGAGGGGGCTGCTGCTGGTGTATTGGATGAAGCTGATGCTCTGAGCCATTAACACTGGTACAGTTCCCTCCATTGCCAATGAAAGACTTTGTTTCCTTCAGCAAGCCGGTGACAGGAATGCCACCGCTACTGCTGCTCTCTTGTAGAATGTTATCCAAATGTGCCACCTCCGAATTCAACTCAAAAACACTGATTTCAGGTAGAGAACTTGTAAGGTCCAGGTCTTGCCAAATCTCTGAATCATCAATTATACGACTGCTGCTTTCATCCAAATCACATGGACCGGTGCCTGTTTGTCCACTGCAACCTCCCAAGTCCTTTCCCAGAGAAAATATCCCCTCCTGCTTAATGTGCTGGGGGAAAAGGTCAGGCAATGGGAGATTGGCCAGGATGGAGGTGTCTGAGGTGTTAATGATGGAGGTGGACATCTGGTCAAGATTAACAATACTCAAGCTGTCCCCCATGCTGAATACATCACTATCCTGTTCTTGTTTCTGCATTCTGATCAATGTATCCTTCTTAATATTGGACACCTCACATGGGACATGACGCTGAGAGGATTCAAAGAGGCCTGCATCACACTGGTCTTTGATTCCACCCCGTCCATTCGGGGACACCGTACTCTGGGGCAGAGATCCGGAACCAGGCAGATGCATTGCAGTCTGGAGTAGTAAACCAGGTGTGCCACCTATAACTCTGCCTACTTCAGGTCCTTTCTCGCCAAATGTCGGGCTGTCATCTGGATTACCATTGAGCTTTAGTCCACTCTGATCCATTTCTTCATCCTGAAAATGACAGCAAGGACAAAGATAGTGAATATTCTCAAAATCAAAGCGAGCATAAAAGCGCAGGTCATTCTGAATAAAAGATGGAAGATATTATCCTGGCTACTGTATAACCTAAGAAAAATAGAAGCTTATGGAAATACTGATCATTGAAATCAACAGGTGTCAACATCTGCATTAAAATGTGTCACAGCACAGTTTGAAAGAACAATTTGCTGCTGTGCCTGTGCTGAAACTCTTGTTTTATCAATTTATCTTTGTTTTTTAAGAAATTACAGCAGTTAGAGCAGCAAACATTTTTTCTCGTTACACCTACACTGAAACAACATGGAAAAGGTTCAAACTACAGTAAAAGTACAAGATGGGACCACAGCCATTACATAACAGATATGACTAATGCACTTAATACAGTTATGTTCTTTAAACTGTACCCTCTTCCCTGTTGAAGAGTCAAAACTTGCAAGACATGCCCAAGCATAACAGTACTGCTGACAGTCCCCACATACAGTAAGCATGTATGCAACAACATGCATCTGTCAAAAGAGATAAACCTACTCTGAGGCCTCTGGGCATTTGCTGCAGGCAGTGACCCCTGTCTACTGCAATCTGCTTGAAAAAGCAGATTAACAATCCAATAGAAGCTCTCACATCTAAACAAACGAGATAAAGATTTACCACTACAAATTATTACAAATGTGCCCAAAGAGGCCTGATTTTAACGAATTCTAAACATTTGGTACGCTGTAAACTAAAACAAACCCTATAATAACACATTTCCTACGTTATTGGCTTGTTCTGGTTAACGATCAGGTCTGTGTACAGACCACTGCAGCTTGCATGTGGTGCTACTGTAAATACACAGCGATTTATAGCACGTAGCCTTATTTCCTAAATCTTTAAATGCATTTCAGTGGTTCGGACTCCCTGAAAGAAGAGAGACTTGTGCCATAGGCTGCTCCACTTTTCCCCGTTCAAAAAACCTTACTGATAGCTCTACAGGTTGAAATCACAATTTCTTAAAATTGAGTTGCGATTATCCATTTTTAAGAACAAGGAAAGCTTACTGTTGAACATTTTTTAAGTTTTTTTTTTTTTTCGCACTGTTACTTTCCACGAAACAGCATGAGTATTACAGAATTAGTGCAACCTGTTGGCAAGGATGAGAAACTGCACAGGTTCACACGCCAACAGCATGAGAAGCCGAAAAAACAGCCATGAAGTTTGTCTCCTGTTTACTAATAACCAACTGAGACGAGGTTTATGAGCGCTGCTGGGGATATTTTTTCACTGTGCCACACAGTGCAAGGCTGTCAGCGCGCTTCTCACGCACCAGGGACGCTCGTCGTCGGCCTACTCAACGCACCCACCAGTTTGTTTGTTTTTTTCTCTTTTTTTCTCGTTCTTTCTTCCACCCTCCTCAGTATGCTTGCAGCAGCCTAACTGTAAAATAAGTAGCTACATGAAATAAGTTCGTACCTGTAGTGATACAAAAAAAAATATAATAATAATAAAAAATAAAACAAAACAAAACAAACAAACAAACAAAAAAACACTCCACCGGTTAGGTCATCTCCTATTATTCCAAGTTGGGGGACAAAATGTGAGAAATAATGCAACGTCCACTCAGTCAAGGTCTGAAATGAGCCCCGCTTCTTGCGCTGGTGTTGCGTGGTGAAACAGCTGAAACTGTCGTCGCGTCTCTCCCTTTGCGGTCGGAAAACATTCTCCGCAATATTTTTTAACTAAAAAAGATCAACAATGTCGCTGCTGGCGCTCGCGACTTCCACCGTGTGCGCTGTTTCGCGGATCCGTCGACAACTTTTAATGCGCGTTGGCAGGAGGGGAGGAAAAAAGAAAAAGAAAAAGTGATCGATCGGTCACTTGCTAATTCTTTGGAATTAGTCCGTAATGAATCGTGAAATTTGCGGCGCCCGTTTTTTGCGCCGTTAAACCCGTGAGTACGTTAAAGTTATATAATGCAACCGCGGTGCTCTGGCGCACTCAACTGCAAACTCACACAGGGTGAGCGGTTAACGAATTGGCGTGAAGCTAAATGAAGCATCTGCTCCACTTCCGCTTTTACTTTACAAAATAAACGTACGTTAATTTTGAACCAGTTATAATTTGTCTTGAAAGATTAGTCATCTGATGAAAAACTTTACTTTTATTATCTGTTTTGTAACCGATTTTAACTTCAAACACAATTTTTCTTTACAAATTTCAGGTTTTCTTATTCCACTCTACATATGTATATTTTATTTTGAGTTTTCCTTCTTTCCATCGTCTATCAAGAGCAGCTTGACGCAGCTCTTAGTTTGACACTTGGCGGTGAACGCCCCTTTACCCACTGAAACTCTCTGCTGGGGAATCTGTCAAAGTGAGTCACCTCTAACCTCCAAGCATAGGATTGCGGAGACATTCAGTCTTAACCCAGGTTCAGTTTTACAACCAAACTAGAAGCGTCTCTTTAAAGGGACTATTTAGACTCAAATGATCAACAAAGACTTGGGAGATCAAAGTGAGATCATTTAGTTTGAATTAGTAACGCCTGTTTTAATCTTAGTAATGTGTCCCGAATAAAAAAAAAGATGAAAACACCAGTCAGAGATGGGTTTGCCTAAAATCACAGCAAATAGTTTTTCAGCTGCAAGATCCATACTAAATAGGTTGAGAATTTTTCTTAATACACACAATGTGAGACATGAAACTAGCTCATTATGACTGCTTTTAATAAATCTATATTTGCATTAATCCAGTGTAATTTTTAATAGACTGTAATAAATACTCGCAACTGCTCAAAATCGCATTGCAATTGAGAGCCAAGAAGCAGACATGGAGTAACTAAAGAAAAGAGAAAGCCAGACTTAGCAGTCAGTAGATAAGTTAAACCACACCCCCATTATGTAAACTCCAAAGATGATCTCCAAACAGAGGTCACTTGAGCACTTTTTTTTTCTTTCTTTTCTTTTTTATCTGGGAGATCAGTCCCTCCTCAGGCCTTTCTGCTGAAGTTAGAATTAGTGAGCTCACTTTGCTTTTTTGTGAGAGCAGAGTGAGGGGTCAAAGGGCAGGCTACCAGAGAGCACCACTCTGGAAACTTGAAGCTTCAGCTCCATAGCTAATCTTATACATGGGAACTCCCTACATAGATAAGCAGCTGATAGATATGGTTTCTGCCCGAGGGCCCCATCTTTGAGACAATCTGTCTTATTGAATAAGTTAGAAAGGGGTATATGGTCATTCCTTACACTAAAAAGAGGACATATGATCTCATACTGAGAAAAATAAGTATCATTGAACTTCTAACAGTCAATAATATGCAAAACATTTTTTCTGAAGTCTTTAGTAACATATCAGTATGCTTCAAAAAGCATTTGTGAGGGACCCTAGAGAGTTGGTCACTTTATCCATAAAAGGCTTTAAGTTAGAAAATCCTTCCAGTGGACAAGAGGAACAACTAATCTAAACATTGTCTGCTCATTTTAAAGAAGAGGAGAGGGAAGTGAACAGTCCAGGCAGGCACCTAAAAGAAATGTATGGCCTTGCCTGAACCAACAGCCAGAAGAAAGGTAAAGGAGCAGGGGGATCTGGGAGGGGGTGGCAGGTGTGGCCTTCCATTCGCATCCTCCGATTAGAAGGAGCAGAATGTGTCCTGGGCATGGAGATGTCTCATTAACAGCCAGTGTGACTGGATAGAGGCATGAGCTCCCCAGGGCCTGAGAAAACCACACTGTTCTCAAAACATCACAGGGAACACTGTGAGTTTTTAATGCCGGGTGACAATGGGTGATCCTACTTGCCAATGAATAATAAAAACATTGGACGTGCCGTGCTTAATGTGCACGTCTGCAACTGGGAATTTATGAAGAAGTATGTTACTGTGGTTTTGTAATGCGGCACATTAAATGTCAACAGTTTCAGTCAACATGCTGTTGAGATAATTATGTTTGAATATTTAATGAGTAAACTCACATGTTAGGACCAAATAAAGAGGGAAGTTTGAGTCTAATATTTACCTTCGGGGGGATTAGAGAAGCACTGCTAAAGTTTGTCTTTTTAAACCAGTGCAATATGATAAAGTTGCAACTCTTTGCTTTTATCTGCTGAGATTCTGAATCACTTGATGAAAGAGAAGGAAATTTTGTTTGACGTGCTCACAGTGATTAAAGGAAGTTTTTTAAAGTCTTGAAGCAACACATACTCCAAATAGTACTCTTACTCTTTAAAGCGTATTTTGTGAAAATTTCCAAAGGAAGACTCCGTAGACTTTCAGGTCAGCCCATTGCCAGAAATAAGCAAAATAAGACTACTTTTCTGAATGTGGTCAAGGCAGCTGCCTCTCGTGTATCCATGGTCAAGCCAGCCGCCACTGTATTTCAAGTGTGCATTTACACTCTACTTTGTGGTAAAGCAACAACCATCAAGCAATACTTCCGGATTTCAAAATAAAGCATTTCTCTTTCTCTCTGTCTTGTCTTGCAGTCCCTTTCAGATAGCAATAACACGCAAATTCTCTAAGTGACATTAAAATAAATAAATAAATGAATAAATGCACAATGTTAAAGTGCCTTATGGATGGCAAAAAGGAGCATTATCGTCTAACTTTGAAGTAAAATAAAATCACTTTTTTCCATAAGTAGTTCATGAAACCTGTATTGTTGTACTAAGTACTTCCTATACTACTTACACAAATAATAGAAAATACTTTTACTGTGTACTTTTCCAGTAATATAATGCCAAAGTCCTTTACAGACAGCTAAAACAAGCATTATCGTCTAAATTCGAGGTCAAATAAAATTACTTTCTTGCATAAGCAGTCCCCTAAACCTATACTTTTTGTACTAAGTACATTATCACTTTATTGCAAAAATACTATGAAGTACTTCTACTTTGTATTTTTAGAGGAATTAATTGTCAAAATTTTTACAAATAGCTAAAAGAAGCATTTTCATATAAATTTGAAGTGCAATAACATTCTTATAATATTACAATAATATTCTTCCATAAACATTCCATAATACCTATACTGCTGTACTACGTATATAGACAACTACTTACAAAAATACTATGAAGTGCTTTTACTTTATTCTTTTGGAGTAATTCAAAGTACAAAGTAAAGGCACTTTATAGTATTTTTACAAGTAGTTGATGATGTACTTAGTGCAACAGTATAGGTTTTGTGAACTACTTACAGAAGAAATTAATTTTCTTCCTCCCTGAGCAGCCACCTTACCATGGTGCAGGAGTTTGAGCGTTGTGACTCTTCTAGTGTCACGGTCAGACCATAGCTAGGAGGTGGACCCAAATGCAAAGACACAGAGGGAAATAAGGTGAGAATGAAAAATCTTTATCAATACTTGGGATCTGTGGGAGGCTTGGTCTAGGTGCAGATTACTCCTACTGAGAGAGGACAGAGGATTGACGAAAGCCTTATGAAAACTCTTGATATTGCAGACAGAATCAGCAGCTTACTTGGATCCTGAGGTGGCTGATGGTGGAGGGGTAAGTCTGAAAATGATCTCTGTCAGTGAGTGTTGAGTTAGGCGGTAGGCAGGGCGAGCAGGCAGGTGGACAAACGAGGCAAGGCTTGGTCGAGGCTGGAAGCCCTGATTTGGCATTCCTTTCTGCGGATCTCCAACGGCTTCTTGAAGCAACAGGGGAAACTAAGGGAAATACACAAAAGCCAAGCGAAGCTGCTTGAAACCACAAAGATAATTTACGAAGGTAGACCAGATTACAACGCAGTCAAGAGAGATAATCCGGCAAAGAGTGGAGCTTCTGCTGGTCTTTAAAAAGCAGCCTGATGAGTAGCAGGTGGCTCCAATTGTCACTCCAGACTCCGCCCTGAATCTCCCTGGAAACCTACCTGGAACACCTGGAACACTCAGAACACACAGCCAGGGCACAATCATGACACCTAGGAGCTATGTTGTCTGGGGCTTTGTGCCCCTGGTAGGGTCACCCATGGCCAACAGGTCTCTACGGGAAGGACCAGACAAAGCACGACTCAGTAGACCTCTATGATGGGTTAAAAAACAATGGATCCAAGTTTCCCTTGCCCGAACGTTGGTAACTGGGCCCCCCCTCCAGACCCAGGCCTGGAGGTGGGGCACTGAGGCAAGCGCCTGTTGGCCAGGCCTTAACCCATGGGGCCCGGTCCGGCTCAGCTCGACAGGGTGACATGGGCCCCCCCTCCTGTGGGCTCACCACCAGAAGGGGGTCCATAGGGGTTGGGTGCAGTGTGAGCTGAGCGATGGCCGAAGGTGGGGACCCTGGCATTCTGATCCTTGGCTGCAGAAGCTAGCTCTAGGGACGTAGAACATCACCACCCTGGCTGGGGAGAAGCCTGAGCTGGTGTATGAGGTTGAGCGGTTCCGGCTAGATATAGTTGGACTCACCTCGATGCATGGCAGGGCCCCAGGTGTGGAGGAGGTCCGCCCAGAGTTCCTTAAGGCTCTTGATGCTGTAGCTGTCTTGGTTGACACACCTCTGCAGCATCGCATGGACATTGGGGACAGTTCCCCTGGACTGGCAGACTGGGGTGGTGGTCCCCCTCTTAAAAAAGGGGGACCGGAGGGTGTGCTCCAACTACAGGGGGATCACACTCCTCAGCCTTCCTGGTAAGGTCTATTCAGGGGTCCTGGAGAGGAGGGTCCGTCAGATAGCGGAACCTTAGATTGAGGAGGAGTGTGGTTTTTGTCCCGGTCATGGAACAGTGGACCAGCTCTATACCGTCTTCAGCGTCTTGTAGGGGGCATGGGAGTTTGCTCAACCATGTGTTTTGTGAACTTGGAGAAGGTGTTTAACCCTGTCTCCCGGACACAGTTGAACACCTTCGCCGGTCCGGGCTGTGAAAGAAATTTTGCTGCATATGGTAATCACTCATATATACTCATATAATAATCACATGTATATTCAGTTTTCTTTATTCATTTATTATTGTTAATCTATTCACTATTACATTTTCATATTGTGTGTTCTCATTTTACAGAATACTGAAGTTACAGTTTTCATTGTGTATGCGTGTGTGAGGTCAGACTGACCACTTTCTTCCCAGAGCTCTGATATGGCAGAGTTGAGACTGGTTTTTCACCTGTTAGATAGCAATAGTTGTTTGGGATATCAGCTTGTTGTGGTATGTGGGCTTTGTCTGAAAACTGGAAGAAAGTGGCGCCACTCAGTCTTCTATTCCTCATTTGTTATTTTGCTGTTTGACCTTCAGCTGGGGACCAGCTGAATAAAACTGTTTTTTTTCTGATGAATCCCCAGAGTCTCTCCCGACTTCACACGAGTCGGGACAACCACTCTCCTTACTTGCAAGTAATTCTTTATTCAATACTTCTCCTGTAAATAAACCTTATATACTTTTACTCATTCCAGACTCTTGGTAATTTTTCTACAATAGGTCTCCGATACGACCGGTGCCAGAGTTTGGTCCGCATTGAGGGCAGTAAATCAGATTTGTTTCCATCGAGAGTTGTACTTCGTCAAGGCTGCGTGTTGTTACTGATTCTGTTCATAACTTTTATGGACAGAATTTCTAGGCGCAGTCGAGGTGTTGAGAGGATCTGGTTTGGTGGCCTCAGGATTGAGTCTCTGCTCTTTGAGGATGATGCAGTTAAGTTGGCTTCATCGGGCCGTGATCTTGAGCTCTCGCTGGAGCGATTCGCATCTGAGTGTGAAGCGGCTGGGATGAGAATCAGCATCTCCAAATCCAAGACCATGGTCCTCAGCCAGAAAGGGTGGAGTGCTTTCTCCTGGTTGGGAATGAGGTCCTGCCCCAAATGGAGGAGTTCAAGTATCTCGGGGTCTTGTTCATGAGTGAGGGAAGGATGGAGCAGGAGGATTGACAGGAGGATCTACATTCCTACCCTCACCTGTGGTCACGAGCTGTGGGTAGTGACTGAAAGAATGGGATCGCGAATACATATCGTCAAAATTTGTTTTTTCCGCAGGGTGGCCGGGCTCTCAGAGATAGAGTGAAAAGCTCGGTGATCCCGGAGGGCTCAGAGTCGAGTCGGTGCTCCTCCACATCAAGAGGAGCCAGATGAGGTGGCTCGGGCCTCTGGTCAGGATGCCTCCTGGACGCCTCCCTGGTGAGGTGTTACGGGCATGTCCCACTAGGAGGAGGTCCCGGGGAAGACCCAGGACATACTGGACACACTACATCCCTCGGCTGGCCTGGGAACTCCTTGGGATCCCCCCGGAGTAGGACAAGCTGGTGAATGTGGCCGGGGGGAGGGAAGTCTGGGATTCCCTGGTTAGGCAGCTGCCCCTAAGACCTGACCTTGGATATGTGAAAGAAAATGGATGGATGGATAACGTTATTCCACTTTAAATTTAGACAATGATGCATCTTTTAGCATAAAGGCCTTGACAATGAAAAACTGTAAAACTACACAGTCAAAGTATCTTCATGGTAGTTTTGTCAGTACCTGATGATGTATTTAGTACAACAGTATACATTTTGTGGACTAAAGAAGACTGGAAGAAATTAATTTTATTCCACTTCAAATTTAGACAACAATGCTTGTTTTAGCTGTATGTAAAGGACTTTGGCATTATATTACTGGAAAAGTACACATTAAAAGTGTTTCATATTAATTGTGTAAGTAGTATAGGAAGTACTTAGTACAACAGTACAGGTTTTGTCAACTACTTATGGAAAAAAGTGATTTTATTTGACCTCAAAGTTAGACGATAATGTTCCTTTTTGCCATCCATAAGACACTTTGACATTGAAGTACTAGAAAAGTACACTGTAAAAGTATTTCCTATTATTTGTGTAAGTAGTATAGGAAGTACTTAGTACAACAATACATGTTTCATGAACTTCTTATGGAAGAAAGTGATTTTATCCCACTTCATAATTAGACAATAATGCTTCTTTTTGCTATTTAGGCATTTTGACATTGTGCATTTATTTGTTTGTTTATTTATTTATTTAATTATATTAATGTCACTTAGAGAATTTGCATGTTATTGCTTTCTGTAATCGACTTCAGCTTTCTGTAATTGACAACAGCGAGGAAGAGAAATGTTTTATTTTGAAATCCGGAAGTGTTCATTGGTGGTTATTGCTTTTACGACAATGTTGAGAGTAAATGCGCACTTGAAATACAGTGGCAGCTGGCTTGACCGCATTTTTTTCCGCCCTAAGCCCCGCCTCCACCTGATGCGGCAGCCTCTGATTGGCCAGCTGCTAGAGTAGTTGTTGGAAGCGTGCACATCAACTGTTTTCGTCACAGAAACACCGGCAAAACTCGTAAACAAACCGAAATAATACTTAACAACGTCAACACAAAACATACAGTTGTACATGTTCGAGCCCAAATCAGACCAATAATCAGAATAACAAATTGCTTGACTAAAAATTGCATATTTGCAGTAAAGAAGAGACAAAACATGCTGAAGACCACATGCCTAACTAATTAGGCATAAAACCTAGCATTGTGTTGTACTATAAAATGGGACTGGGCAGCCATTAGAACTGAGGGTGGTGATTGCTATTTTTCCTAGCCTCCCTATGTACATTTATTGTTTCACGAAAGTTACAAAACATAAAGATTAAATATGTTACACACTGCAGAGTATTTCTCAAATGCCATACTTTCAGTAAAATGCATTACAGTCACTTCCATCTACAGTGTTGACCGCTAACTTTCTGGTCATCATTACATGTGTGTTACCTGCTGGTAGTGATCAGGTAATGTAAGTGTGGGTTAATTCCTTTAGTTTGCTCACTTGCTCACACACTATCATAACAAAACAGACAATATTTGGTTTTACTTATAGCTTGTGGCTCAGGATCAGTCCTTGATTGTAGGAACAGACCCTCCTTTCAGCTAAAGCCTGGTTGGAAATCCCCCGGTATACTGGCCCTTATTCATCCGGCAGTCTTTGGTGAAGTACCAATCACAATTACAAACGTTGGAGCAATGTGAAGATGAAGAAGACCAATCACTGAGTCCCTTCCCAGGACATCACTAAAATTTCGAATTAGAAATAACGCTCTAAAACCTATAATTTTCATGGAAAATGAATGTGGAGACACACTGGAGAACTCAAACATGTATTTATGTGATAAAAAAGGTGCTGCTCACTTGCCTGATGGGTATTCAAAACTATAACACTGTAGAAAGCTCAGAAAAGTCAGAATAGCATAACATGGAGCCTTTAAATAATAAGAAATGCCTTTGGGTAAGCCCATAACTGTGCTATTTTGCTATTTAAACATATAGGTTAATAAATAGCAGCTGCATGTAGCATGAGCATATTTTCTTCTGTATCTGATAAAACACATGTTCTGCCATTTGTGATTTTAATACCTAACAGATTTAAATGACCTGACACACTATGGCAATTTCCCATGTGTCGTATCATTTGAATCCTGTTCTTATATTATCAAAAGGCCACGTTTCCAAGATCTGATTAGATGCCATTGAGGACAAAGACAGTAAACGTGGTGAGAGAGTGCAAAAGAGAGTCCATCATGTTAAAGACTGGAATCAAAGTCCCTTCCTGCCAAAAATCTCTAACCTTGCACATTCACTGCTTACTAGACTTTGTCCAAGCTTCTGGTAGGTTTACATTCTTTTTGTCTAAAGCAGTGATTTGTATCAGGGCAGCAGGGAAATGCAGTGCATTAAATGTCATCCACATGTCTACATTAGTTACACTTTCTGACACTCGTTTTGTTGTTTCTTTTTTGCCATTGAAATTCATTTGTAAAAATAGTTATAAGTTTTTATAAATATATCCCATCCTGTCATGTCAGCTAATAGAGCCCCCATGGAGAAGCGAAAGCACACATTTGAGATCAAAGTCTAACACATGAAAATAACTCAGTAAGCAATGACATTATTTTAATATTTGTTGACTGACTTGACAAGTGAATAAAAATCATGTAACACCTGGTAAATTATTCAGTTTTATTTTATATGAAAAGATCTTATTATGACATTCAAATGAATCTTTTCTAAAACATAAACACACATTATGCTTTTGAGAAACAGATTTTTGAGCAGCAGATGTTCCCTTTCCTCTTTAGTCTGGAGGACAAAACTTCCATGATCTGACCACAGAAGAGTTTTCTACTTTCGTTTTTTCCCTCTTGGAGAAGATGTTTAGAATCATGTTCAGATATGACTTTTTTTTGCATTAAAAAGCATTATCCTGAATTTGTGGATGGCCTGGAAGTGTTTCTGAGTGATTTTCATTGGATGAAACCTGCCTGTGTTTAATGTAGTGCTGCCTGACAGCTCTATCATTTCCATCCAAAATTGATTTTCGATCTCTTGCACACAAAGATTTCTTTTAACTCTCTAAATATTTTGATATTATGTAGTACAGATGGTGAAATATTTGATAATATTCATAACTTCATGTTGAATAACATTTTTTTTGTTGGAAACACTGCTAAAACTTAGCCCACCTTTACTTCTGAGAGACTCTTCCTCTCTATGGTGCTCTTTTTACAGCGACTTATTACTAATTCACCTTACTGGTTGCAAATTGCTACTTTAACAATTTCTTTTCAGTATCACATACATTTCCAGCCCTCCGTTGCATCATCCAATCTTTTCTGAGACATGTTGCTGCCATCAGATAGAAGATGAGCTCACTTTCAGTTAAGCTACATTTGGAACATGTTCTATTGTGAACAGAAAATATGTTTATGATATTTATAAATCATTGCTTAACACAGCATCCCAACAGTTTTTTTCCCTTTTTAAATTTTATTTAGGTTGTAAACCAAAATGATGCTGCCTCCAGCAGCAGGTCAGTCATGCAAAATAGATTTTAAAGTTTAGTGTGATCTTTCACATGTTGAAGTTTGACTCTCATTGTCACTTAGTATAAATATAATTTTAAAATGTCGGCATATTTTGCTGTTACTGTAGGACAGTGTTAAATGTTTAGAAACTATCTGGCAAGAGGAGAGTGTGAAAAGTTTTTAATCACATTTAAAAGGCTGTTTGTGTTTATTAGCTATAATATCTGCCAATGGCATGGTGACGTTTGAACACAGGTTTATTTTATAGTTTTGTTTGCTGCAAATGTTGTATTTACTTCTACTGACTTCAACAATTAAAAAAAAAATCACCTAAGCTTGCAAATATCTGTACATTAATTTAATCCAAACCTCCCCCTCTTGAGCTCAGATAACATTAAATTACGTCATTAAACTACAACCAAAATGGACTGAATTGACAACATGAGGCATTTTCCTGTTGCCCGATTTTACTTAACGCACTGTATTCCCCCAAAATCCCAACAGTGACATTTAAACAGCAATACTTACCAAACACAGTTATCTCAGACAGGAAGCACAGTGAGGAAGGAAGACTTTCTTTACAGACGGAAGAACAGAAAGGAAACAATGATTACTTATTCAAAGGTGAACAGGTAGTTCACACCCAAGGGTTTTCCTTATCTGAGATCCAGAGAAACACTAAGCTGGATGCAAACATCTAAAGGAGGAAGGAAGAAAATGACACAGCAAAAAATGTTTTCTTAACAGAGTCCAAACAAGTCATTTCTTTATGTGACATTTGTGTTGTCTAAACAGTACAGAAGCAGAAATCAGAGGATTATTTAAAGAAATCTCCACTTTCACACAATTTGTGCATGAGAACACTTTTCAAAATATATATATAAATCAGTCACATATAATTTTAGAATTAACTCAGTGGATGTTATTTTAAGATATGCTTGAGCAGACAAAACTGCACATTTATTCACATTTTTCTAAAACATTTACTTAAAAATGAAGTAGTGTTATTTGGATTAATGTGCTTGTGTAACAGATTGAGCTTTAAATGAACATACTTTATCTATACAGACCACTCCTGACTGGGATTTAATACATCCATTCTTTTTTTTCTTGTCATAAAGTGCTTAAGGGGTTAACGTCCATCTCTATGCATATTGGAGGTTCAATCCATTTTATTTAGAAGAAACTGAAGCCGTGAAAAGCTTTAGGGCTATTCCACAGTTTCAGGCAACAAAGAACAAAGAATCTACTTATCACCAGTATGTTTTGATCTGAGTCAACTTTGAAATATGAGGAAATATAAAAAAACCAAGAAACATTCACAATATTCCAAAATGAGCCTTTACAACCTTTGCATTAATCTTTTGTGATCAGAAGGCTTCACATAGCTTCAGTTCAGGCCCTGAAAAGGAAAACAAAACAAGAAGTTTACCAGCAGTCATCCTGACTCATACTAAAAACTATAACTTAAAGTAATAAATGGTGCAATATTACATCATTACTTACAGGTTTATCTCGTCTGATGCAACATGGTGAACTCCTGTTCTCACATTTTCCGGTTATTCATTGAATGTTAATGTTTCATTTAGTCATTCTAACTTCCCTTCTGTTTTAAGCAATTCACATCTGTTGTTCCGGCATCTGGTAACTTTATGGAGCTAAATTAGGGTCATAACGTGTGTTTATTTGAAAGAAATATTTGATAAAGAAAAAGTGTAAGTTGAAAATGAAAGTCATGTTGTGCACTATGAAAAACAAATAATTAGATTAAAAATAAAAATAAAATGTATCAAATATTTCTATCATTGTTAAATATATTATTTTTTTATATATTTTTTTAAATAAACTTTAATTATACATTTTCAGTGTTATATTTATATTATATTATATTATATTATATTATATTATATTATATTATATTTTTCAAGTTTGAGATATGTTTTACTTTCAGTTTCAGATTTGATCATTTCAGATTCAGATCTTTCCAACAAAGGTCATGTAAGGTTTAGCTCCAGCCAAAACCTTTAAAAATGCAGAATGGCGACGTCCACTGAGTTGCACATCCAAAAATAGACCACATGGGACTCCAGAGTTGACAGAGCTCTGTTTCTTTTTAATCCTTTCTTCGGTGCATTTACATAGTGCATACATTCATCCTCTCCTTGACTCACATTTCTCACAAGGTATATAAAGACTATGGCCACCACCAAGACTCAACAAGCAGAGGGTGTATTTACATGGGTGGCCCATAACCATTACTTAAATTAACCTAATAACTAAAACTAGTAAAGTAAAGAAAAACTAACTACTCCTTCCCCAACTCCCCCCTCCTCTCCTCAGGCCACTTGGAGTGTGCCAATCAAGCACACCAGGTTCTTGTCAGCTACACTCATGGGCGAACATCCATGACTGTGCTGAACTCCAAATCCCCTCAGAGAGATAGAGAGAGGTTAGAAATAAATCAAAACATACTGAAAATAAGCCCAAATCAATGCATCAATACACCAAATAGGATCCATCTTTAGTGAACTGAGACATCAACAAAAACAACAAATAAATGATATCAAGGTGTACGTATTACCATAAAGCACCTGCTTAGTGAGGGAGTGTCCGGACCTCCCTCACAGGTCAAAACATTTTTTTTATTTTTTTTTTTACAGTTTCAGATTTTGTTTTTAGTGCTGACTGAAACAGCTCAAAATGTGTTAGTGGCAAATGTCATATTCTCTCTGCCAGTTATATAATAGTGTGTTGAAAGTGATTTGTAGATTCTGTCAGTTTCCACATTTCCTGAAGGCGACATGATAGAGGGAATGCCTTCAGCCTCCTGTGTTATGTTATCACTCGTGATTGCATGCAACTATATTCTGCAGCCACGCCCACCACGCCAGATCAGGGACAAAAGTTTGAAACTGAAAAACAGGAATCTGAGAGTGTAAAATAAAAATTTGAAGGGGAAATAAAAATCTGAAACTGTAAAGAAAAAAGCATCAACCTGTACTGAAAAGATCTGCATCTGAAAACATAAAATTTGAAAGAAAAACCTCAATCTCAAACTTGAACTAAAAAATATAATACTGAAAATTTATAATTAAAGTTTATAAAAAAATACAAAAATAATCCAGTTGAAATTCAAATTTCTAAAAATATTTGATGCATTATAGGTTTATTTTGAATCCAATTGTTTGTTTTTCAAAGCTCATAGTAAAAACATGATTTTCATTTTCAACTTACATTCTTCACTTTCAAATATTTCTTTAAAATGAACAAACAAACATTATGGCCCTAATTTAGCTCCACATAACTTGGTTATTTTTACATGCAGTGGTTCCACCTGAGTGGAATGACACAGAAGTAAGTGAGTGGTAGTCATGATAATTCAAAGGTTCTCTAAATGCTAAGGCAACTGTGTCACATCATACACATCTGTAGGCCCGATTTAGTTGAGTTGCTGTATATTTATTATTACCACACCAAAAAGGTATTGATTATTTAGTAAAGTTGCTCACCATGTAGTGGGTTATTTTTTGTAATGATCAGGAAAATTAAGACTTGAATTTTAACATTTAGAGAAAGTGGACATTTCCCTGACTTTTTGTTTTTTTCTTTGCTGTTGAACTCCGTCACACCCTTTTCTACTCACTCAGCAGCAGAAAACGTTATAGCACAAATCTCCATTACTTACTAAAAAATGATTTAATAATAAGTAAACTTAGAAAAAAACAAAACAGAAAGATTTAGATCCTCAGTACAAGTATGTTTTGTATAAAAGAAATCACAAGACCAACATTTAAATCTACTGACCATGGTGACCTTTGGATTTAACTGCTGACAAGGCAATACAATCTCAGAGCTGCAAGACAAGGCTTTAGAAGAGATCAGCTTTACAAACGCCAATTAGCTGACAACAAAGTAGCTGCATAGCAGACTGGTTAACCATCTGCAGCTGGGTTTACCAGCTTTGAGCTTTTTCTTCTCACAAACCTCCAGCCTCATGTTGAAAGTTCTGTTTTCTGGCTTAAATAGTTTCCCACATATTATGTAGGAAACTATTTAAGCCAGAAAATTATGATCTTTTTTACACACCAGTATTATGAAAACCCAATGAAAAAGTGCATGAGCGTAATCCACAAACAAATTAAAAAAGTTAAAGTACAGCTGAATTATTATTATTATTAATTAGAACTACTTAAGTTATAAAAAGTCTGTGCAATGCTTTTTGCACAGATAATATACTATAAAATATACTAGATATATATCCTCAGAAAAATATGGTGGTTGACTTATATTTAAATATTGTTGCAGATTATACTCAAAGGGCCAGAGGAAATGTTGTCATTTCACATTTCTAGAAACCACAGACTTTTATAATATCAATGTTTGTCAGCAAAGTTTCCAACTAGTGTGAACCAGCAAAGAATTGGGAGGTTGGAGGACTGGTAGTGGAAAAGGCTGTAAAACAAGTATCTGGAATTGAATGATTTCTCACTTTGTTTTGGTCTCAATCTTTTGTTAGCCTCATATATATATATATATATATATATATATATATATATATATTACACTATGTCTTGTTCACCTTTTGGTTAGGTCTAAAAAAAACTACATAGTTGTAGGAAAATGTGCCAGTTTAATAAAAAAATTGAAGCTTTCAGTCCTCTTCACCAACCTGTAACCAGATTCATAGATTCAATATTCACACAAAAAAACAACTTTTCTGCAACACAACAATGTAGAAGGTGCAGTGGAAATGTGCCAATGTCACACATTTTTAACACAAATCATGCACACGTTTTCATAGCAAGGTAACCAACAGGAAGGGGAAAAGAAGCCACATAATTTACTATAAAACAAATAAAAATTCACAAAGAAAAAAAAACAAACAATTTCACAAAGCTTACTTAGCATGTTAATGATTTGTCTTTGTAATTTTCTGTTGTTAATTATTTTCATTAAGAACATATTTACAGTAATTGTGACTGCTATAAATAACCGCAGTTGTGTGTTGTGCAACGGCAATAGAAGGCTCTGTCACAAGACACATATATATTGTAGATCATCTCAAAGCCTTTTATGGACCTGTTTGACAAAATAATAAAATACCTCGTTATTAAAAAAAAAAAAAAAGAAAAAAAAGAAAAAATCACCACCTGGACTTAGTTAAGTAAATACATATAAGCCTCCCATTGGATAATTACTGTATGGGCAATTGTATTTCAGCTGGCAACAAGTTATTTAACCCCAACTGGTGGAGTTGCTTCTCATTTCTTAAACAACCATGTGGAAAGACGCATCCTGTGGTGACTGAAGAGATGTTAGTCTTTTCAAGAAGGGTCAAATCATTGGCATAAGTCAAGCAGAGAAAATATCTAAGGAGATTGCACTAAAATTGGGTTTATAACATTATTAAAAACTGGAAGCCATGGTCTTCCAGGAAGAAATATGGTTGGAAAAACATTCCAAATGATTATGATTGGCGATCACTTAAACGTTAAAATCAAAGCCTTTCCAGCACATCCCATTTTGATAAAATCAAATTGAAGAAAAACATCAGTTGAACTTTGGGCTATGTTAAATAGTGACATTAAGCACATTTCCACATTCACAATGTGAAGGGAACTCAAGGGATTGGGAATGAACAGCTGTGTAATCATAAGAAAACCTTTAATCAGTGAGGCTAACTGGAACTCTGCTCCAAAGTGATGGGTGTATTATCGTAAGAAGAGAGGCAGATGAAGTGATGAAGCCATCATGCCTAGTCCCTACTGTACAAGCCTGTGGGGGCAGTCCTATGATTTGAGATTGCTGCATTTGGTTAGGTTTAGGTTATGTGCCCAAAGAATGAAGTCAGCTGACCACCTGAATGTACTGAATGAGCAGGTTTTTCCAGCAATGGACTTTTTTTCTTTCCTGATGTCATGGAAATATCCAGGGCTTGAATCACACCGGGGCTTTCAGGGGAGCATTATTTTCACACGTGCACAGCAACTTTGCAAGTCACGTGCATGCATATGTATTAGTGTATGTAGAATGGCCAAAAATATGGTTACTACCAAGAAACCCCTCTGCTACTACTGTATGCAGCTTGTTTAATCAGAAACAGGAAATGAAAGTTCTTTTAACAACCACAAAAAGAAGTATATAAAGTGTTTGCTGTTTGGACACTCACAGCACACAACAAACAAACAATGCTACTGTCCACGATGCTGAAGGAAACCGAACGGATCACCTGCGTTGTTTGGAAGATTTCATTAATTAAATAAATGAATAAACACACAAAGCTGACAAATTAATGCTATTCTTTTCAAGAAACATCGGGAACCTTATTGAAAAATAAAATGTAACCTGAAAGTAGACTATTTTAGGGAGCTGCCTTTCAGGGGAGCTGAGCTCCCCCTAGCTCCCCCATACTTCGAACCCTGGGAATATCCCAAGATGACAATGCCAGAATTCACTGGGCTTTAACTGTGAAAGAGTTGTTAAGAGTGCATGAGACATAATTTTCACACATGGATTGGCCACTACAGAGACCTGAACCCTACTGAAAATTATTGGGGAAGGCTTTGCACAGTAAGACTGTTCCATCATTAATACAAGATCTTGGTGAAAAATGAATGTTGGGCAGAAATAAGTCTTGTGACATTGCAGAAGCTTGCCTCACTTCCTTCATCAAATTTAAAGGTGGTCTAATGAAATATTAGAGTGTGTGACTTTTTTCTTTGCTAGCCAATTAATATTTGGCCAGATATGATTTGGTCTACATCATGATCCAGTTTTTCATCTGTGGTTCCTCCCTGATCCTGAAACCAACCAATACAACATATTTCCTCCTTTTTTGTTTCACTTTGAATTTTTTTATATTTGCTAAGACTGGATGTTTTCATTATGCTTCTGTGTACAGTAGTGTTGGTTCATATGATGTCTTAATATGAGAAAAAAAATTGGAGGTGTTTGTTCCTATTCATGGTTAACTATATTTGCAGCTTTATAAATCTGGTGAAAAGACTGCATGTATATGCACTTTTTTGCTTTTGTGCACACACAAGTTTTAGTCATAAATGTACACATTTTTATACTTCTGACCTGAGATCTCACATCAAAATGTAAGACAGTGATGAAGTAAAAATATTTTTATATCATATTAGTTATTATTTATGTATTTATTCATAAATTGAAATTAACAATGTTTAGTTGGTTTGCAAGTCCAGCACGCTTTATTAGACAGGATGGGATTTGTTAAAAAAAAAAAAAAAAAGTAAAATCAAAAGGCTGTAGGTGAAGAAATGATTCTTTTTAAAATATTTTATTTAGCTTCACAAAATATTCAGGCAGTTCTTTTCACTGAGTTCAACTGTTACTGACCAAAAACACCTCGATAGAAACATAATTTCCAGTAACACAGGACACCAATTTCTTTGATGTTGCATCAACTAAAGAAACCACCATAGATTATGAGATGAATATTCTTGAGATCCAGAAGAAAATATACTTTGGTATTGAAATGTAGGCAATATAACCAGATCAGAGTTATTATAGAGTAGAGAAAAAGGTGAGTTTGACAGCATGGGAAAACTTAAGTTACAAAGTGGAAGTAACAAAGCAGAGCAGGATAAAAAGCCCAGACAAGAGATAATGAGGGCTGAAGAAAAAGAGCTTATCTCATTGAAGTTGAACACAGGCTTCATTTAATAACTCACATCTTTGACTTACTTAGCACGGGCATTTTTGTTTTTTATTTTATTTTTCCAGGCAGTCATTTGCTTTAAAGAGCCACTCTGTAACTTTTCGACCTTAAAACTCAGCATTCCGAACTAGCTTGATGGCACAGTGACATCTATTATGTGCGTTTCTGAAGCTGTCGCTGCCCATCAAGATTACTTATTACCTACTTTACTTTACTTTGCTCTCATACAACTAGGAATTATAAGGGTCAGTAACAGCCAGGTGCAGGTAATCAAATGATCAATTGATCATCAGCAAGTGTGACAATCTCTCTAACAGCAGAAGATTAGGAAATTCCAACAAGATGGCTGAAAAGAAAAAGAAAGTCCAAACTACAGAACTAAACCTTTGCTGAAATGTTGTGGCAGAAGTGGATTAACAAAGTCCAAAAAGCTTGATGAATTGAAGAAACATGCAGAGAGGGACAGAAATCCACAATGAAATGAGAAACTAATTATATAATAAAGAAAAAGTTATTGCAAACTGTGAATGGACAAGCTAACGAATCTAGGGCATACAAATACACATACATACATACGTCGAACTTCTTCTATGTTTTGGCTTAGATTTTGTAGAGTAAATATTGATACAATGTGATACATATTTTTCTTCATCCAAGGCTGTATTCTCCTAATAAACCCAAAGCAAATCATTCTTCTTTAATATACATATTATTTTCTAATGACTAAAACCTTAAATGAACTGAAGAACATTATATTTTTTAATGCCTGTATTTGTAGATAAACACTTTCCCAGAAACCTCTGTAAACTTAAATATCCAGCCTTGGCTGCCCTTCCACAACTCTGATAAAGTTCCTTTCTGCCTTATTTAGCTTTCTGGTGCATGGAAGTTAGTTTTAAGTGAAACCAACAAGATCAGTTCAATTCATCTAAATCTTAATATTGAGTAGCTCCAGATTAGTTTTAGTTTAGAAACCATTATAACTCTAAGTACACTACTGTTCAAAGGTCTGGGGTCACTTTGCCATGGGATTCAATAGGGAAGTGACCCCAAACTTTTGAACGGTAGTGTAGGTTGTAATAATTTCAGAATGAAGAAGAGTTTTCCCCTGGGGGAAGTGTCCTCTTGAGAACAAGAGGATTTGACTAAAATGTCTTCTGACAGGTTGAATTCCTTAAGGGTTGCCAAGAGGACCGGCAAAGGAGTGGTGGTAAGTTATGAATACTTAAAACTGGTTTGGGAGTTTCTGCAGCTGTTAAAAAACCAAAACTTTTGACAAAGATGCTAAGTTTAAAGTATGACATCAGCTCAGATTAAGTTGTACAGGCTTGAGCCAGAGTCAGATCCAGAATATGAAGGTGAGCAGCATAATGAACAGCCACAGCAAAGACTGAGATGTGGTAGAATGCCAACTGAGGCAGAAAACATCTGCTGAAAACAGAAAAAGGTCAACTTGTCCTCACAACTAAAAACACATTTTCTTGGAAACATCTCCAATACAAAGTACCATGCTTGGAGAAGTCATTGTGGATCACTTGTTCCTTGTAGTGGAATTTCTGGTGAATCTGACCATATAAAAGCTTGTTTATGGTCCCTTCACATATGTGAGTAAGTATGTATGTGTCCTTAGCTAGGCTATGCATAAACACAGTGATATAAATTAGAACAATGTTGATTTGTTTCAGTTGGATCACAGTAACTTCACTTGATTCTAAAATTAAATTAACTTTAAATAATATTTTATTAATTCAATATAATAATAATAATAACAATAATGATAATAATTTGTATTATTTATTAAATAATGAATAATTATTTAATAATCAAATGATAAAGATTATGTCTGTAAATGCCTTGACGTCACTTAACTGAACTGAACTGAAATCACTACCAACACAATCACATGATTCTTATATGTCTGCATGGTTGTTAGGTAATAATCCCACTAGAGGGCAGTGCAGAGTTCACTTCCAAGTTCCAACGCCAGTTTCAGACAATAGCGGCCATTGCAATGGTGGAGGAGATCATGACAATACATTCTCAGAAAAACCACATAAGAGGCAGCACAGCAGATGACAGTGGTCTGCGGAGCACTAAAAAGAAAAAAAAAAAAAAACTTTACGGCTTTTTCTTCTTTGTTCCTTTCTCCTGTCGTATATAAGTTATACTGCACAACACTGCCCCCACGTTTTCCTGTGACACTGCTCTATTTGTTATGTCTACGTATGCATCCATAAACTCTGAAATTGGAGCAAAACACACAAATAAAGGATTTAGAGAGAAGATGGATAGAGGGTTCCTTCAGTAATCAAATACATATTTAGCATAGAGTATAAATGAGCCTTAAGGATTCTTGGAATAATATGACAGTGGCCAGGTTGGAGAAAAAACTATTTTGTGAACAAGATATTACATACAGAATTAGCTTCACCTGCTTATAGCAGACAAAATACAATAAAAAGACACTAGTTTATATAAGTGTTGCTGACATCCTTCAGTTGAATCAGCTACAGATGATTTATTGTAAACTGACTAACTTCACTGTCTCCATGAGCTCAGCTTGTCTCACATCCTGAGTGATCATCTGGTCATGATGATGGAGCTGCTGCTGTTTTTCAGACAGTGGTACCTTCATGACTTACAAGAAATCTATTGAAACTTAATATGCCATAATTGATCACTGAGAAAAGGCTAAAATATCAATATAAAATTTAACTGTGTTTTACCGTGAGTACCACAGTAACACTGTTAATAACTGGTGTTAATGACTGTAATGTTGATGAAATTCTGAATTCTGAATTAATCTGTGTTGCTCCTCAGTAAGGCCTAAGCTGATGCCTTCACTCTGAGATACTTGCTGCTGATATCAGCAGGCTAACACTAATGCTAACGCTAACCCTGTGTGTTAGTTCAGGTGTACAGCTCATCTCTCTTCTCAGAAAAATGAAGAAGCAGCTGTCCTCACTTTATTTCCTCTACCTTTATTTTCTTTTTTTTTTTTGTAGATTCATTTCCCTTAATTATGGAAAGACAACTGTTTCCTTCCTCCTGCTTTTGGCTGTCTAATCACTACACAAACTCAACCAAGTGTGGGCAATCAGATTTTAGGGGTGGCCCATGCTCCCCCTCTGGCTTTGCCCCTAAAGAGATAGTCTTCATAATTTTTATTCATGCAAGGAGGGGGCAGGTTCACTGAAACCTGGAAATTAGGTTAGCTGATGTTCATTCTTCATATGAAAATCACAGATTTCTCTGATAGGATAACTTTAATCAGATCAAATGTACAGAGAGAATCCCATAGTTTAAAAGGGTAGATGCAAATTTAAAAGCAGGAAGAGCAGGTTTAGCTTACGGTTTGCCTTGCACACCACATCTTGCACACAATGCCAGTAGGTACATAAAAAGGAAGCATACTGTAGCTGGCATTGCCAGTAAGGACTGGGGGAGAATGCTACTTTGGATTTTTGGATATTTGATATCAAAACTGAATTTGCATGCGATGCAACTGATTGTAAATGTTTGTGACTTGCACCACAAATTCTGGCAGCAGGCGCCTGCTCACTTTTTGCACAAATTCCCAACGTCAGCACTGACACTCAGACACGTAAATATGAAACCTAATTTATGCACAGTCACCCACAAGAGGAAGCGGTAAAACAGAAAAAATGCAAGCAGGTAAATATACAGTATGAAGATAAGAATGAGTGTGGTGTGATTACTGTACCACTGCAAACATCCGGAGGGGAAAAACAGTCAACTGTTGCTGCTGCTGTACATTCACAGCAGTTGAAACAGTTGAGTAGAGGACTGTTATTGTACTTTCCCCAAAGGATGTTGTTGTGGTGAAGTAAGATTGAGAGTACAAACTTCAGTGCCAGTTTGGGGCATTTTGTCTGATTAGTTATAAGTCAACTTTCAACATACAGAGTATAGATGTCCTTTTCCCCCCAATGCTTTTCTTTTCATCCTTTTTTATCATACAGACACATGGAAATAATCTAGAATGGCTGTAAAATGGTGCAGGTGGCAGGTAAAGCATCAGGCAGTTGTTTGACTCTTACCGATTAGATCTCTTAAAATTTTATTTCAGTTTTTATATGTCTGATGTTTTGTAAAAGATGTAGGGAAGGTTTTCTGTGTGGTGGCTCTTCATACAATAAAGTATAGAAATACAGCAATGCTAAACAATTACACATATTTTTAAATTAATTTAACATTTAAAACTTGTTTGAATATCAACTAGTAAAAGTTCATTTAAACAACAAATATTAGGTGAGCTCTGCTGGGCAGGGAGGTGCAAGAGGGGTGGCCAGGGAGGCACTGACCACCTTTAAATCTGAGTGGCCACCCCAGGTGTCACCTCAGATGATTGACAGGTTACTGGTGGTGAAGGACAGAAACATATTTTTCTAGACCTGCATGAATCACAAGTATCACTACACCAGTTTAAAGTACATTTTCAAGTAGTTTCCTGGTCATCCTTTAAAAATATTGACATTTGGCTGCACATTTCTAGAAGAGATTTTGTCCTTGCACAAGTACAGCTACTAATGTTTGGAAAGGTTATTAACCTGGTGTTAGTCTGAAGCTACATTGTAGAGCTAACTTAGGTAAAATACCAGTCAAAAGTTTTGACACCCTTTCCCATTGGATTTAATGGGAAAGGGTGTCCAGACTTCTGACTGGTGCTACATGCTTGATGGTCGCACTACCTTAGTTTTAAGATAATGTAGCAAAACCATGTCATATCTAGTTTTTCAGCACATGTATTTAGGGACTACACATCAACTCAGTTAATCAGGATTTTCACATTGGAGCTGAAGATGAAAACTGAAACCCAAAGAGTAAGCCTACCTCAGTATCCACATTGTTTAGCACTGACTAAGCTACAGCTACCTGCTTGTTTAATATAAACAGGAGGCTAGCTAGGCTACTAGTTTATTGTAATGTATGCTACGGCATTAAAATGTGGAGAAATATATCCTGTAATTAGTTAGATTTTAATTTTATGAAAATAAGAATAAGGACACAGATTAGGTCAAGACAGACCCCTACTCCACTATTAGCATCTGAACAGCTCCCACTTTGGTGCTAGCCACACAAGGATCTAGTCTACTATACCAGCAGCGGACAGTAAACCAGAACAGCAAGAGGAAGAAGCCATTAACTGCCCTCTTACTACATAAAGCTCCACAGATCCAGATTATTAATGTGAAAATGTTTTATTACTAATGTCATGTCTTATGTCATCACCACAGTGTATGTGTGTGTTTGTGTGTGTGTGTGCGTGTCACAGAGAGGAACATAATAATTTATTTTCTTCCCTAACCAAGTCTTGCCCACCCTCTGGCCCCACCATGTATACAAGTCTAGTTCCACCACTTCTGCTGGATTTACTGCTGTGGGAAGGCTGGAGAGTAATTTTTGTTTGGTCTAGTCATCTGACCCTCAAGCTTGTAGCTTGATCTGCAGTGAATGAAGTGATGACCCCTCATGTCACCCTAACCTCTTTTGAATTTCTTTCTGACTGAAAGCTTCTGTTACCTAAGAGCAAAATGTGTCCTGACTCCAATAACCTATGGGCATCAGATTTTCTGAGAAACAAACCCGGGTGTTTCATCAGGAATGGCTTGCTGAAAATTCTTTTAATCACAAGAGGTAGAGATTAGTGATGCGCGGGCCGCCTCCTAACCCGCGGGTCCCGCGCGGGACCCGCGGGTTACCCGCGGGTCGGGTTGGGGCGGGTCAAAGAATTTTCGCTTCACTGCGGGGCGGGTTGGTGTGGTTTACTATTCTGAAATATCTAGTTCTATCTATTAATTTTATTTTTTGTCAAACTGAAAATAAAGACCTTAATCAGTGTCTACATTTTGTTACTATAATATGTAAGACAAAATATTTATCAGTTATTTAAACACAGGTCACGTTTTATAACGTAATGTCCACGTAGGCGCGTAGTAGGCTACGCAGACTACGTGCAGAAAGCGCCAAGCAGACAAGCAGCAAAAGATGGAAGAAGTGTTGAATAACATTCGTTCGGTAGTTTACGTCCTTAAAAAGAAGAAAGAGGGTCAAATGGCTAAATCACAGGTTTGGGACAGGTTCAACGAGGTAATCAGTGCAGACAACAACAGCAGCATTGTCTATGTGCTTTATAACACTTAAACGCTTTAAAACACTTTATTTGCCTATTTATGTTTATAGGCTTAACGTTCAAATGAAAATACATTTTGTGTTGCCAGTTTCCAGTGCCAATTTAGGAGACCATATGCACCTTTCTCAGACTAAATAAAAGCATTCGTCAATATCATAAGATGTGTTTTAATGGGGCGGGGCGGGTCGGGTCGGGTCGGGTTAAAAAAATAGAAGCGGAGGTGCGGGGCGGGTTGGTGCGGTCCAATTTTTTTAAAAGAGCGGGACCCGCGGGTCGGAAAAAAACCCGACCCGCGCATCACTAGTAGAGATGTAGAAAGAGTGCGTGCAATTGTGTATCAAATCTTGGATCAACCACAGTTTTTATAGAAAATTTTCCATCAAGAAATACAACAATAATGTTATAAAGAAAAAAAAAGGAAAAATCAGGAAAATAAAGACTTGCTCCAAAAAAAAGGAAAGTCTGTGATAGTACACAAGTCATCTGCTTCTCTTCCATTACACCTCCAGAGCAAACAAACTCAGCCTTTGATTCCAGGCATTGGCTTTGCCTATATTATTGTAACGGCATGAAAATGAAAGTAGCTCCTTTGGCATTGGAAGGAAAACAAAGCTTAACCCAAAGCAAATTATGTGTTTAATGTGTCAATAGTCCAACCTGTGCACATGGTCACTTTTTGCAAACTCTTAGGCCAAAGAAGGATTCCTTTTTCACTGATGGAAGACATTAGCTTTTACATAACACTGCAACAGTTTGAAACTGTGCTGTGAATATTAAATATTCTTAGAAACTGGAATTAAAAATGAAGAAAACTAAAAATTTAAGAATTATTTAGTTATTCAGAACCTATGCAAGACTGTAGCAAATAAACATAATTAGTTATTTTCCTGGAGAAATAACTGTTTATTCAATGTTACAATGTGCGTGCAGAAATTGTAAGATAGTAACTTAAATGTTTACTTAACATATTTTTTAATCTCTTATTTTATAAAATCCAATAAAGTAGCTGTAGGTAGCTATGCAAGACTACTTTTGTGACAGTTTCAGGCCATGCACATTACATAGTTGTAGACACCTTAAGATTAAGAAGGAAAAAAAATGCAGCCATGTAATGTTTTTGGAACCCTGGAAAATGTAATTTCACAATACTTGATTGAACAAGATTTTGAAGCTCAAAAAAATACAGAAAATTGGCAATTTTTAAGCGTTTAATGTAAAACAGTCACATTTTGTGCTGTGTACCAATGCACCTGTTATGAGTTGGAAGAATGTATTCTTATTAAAAACTGTCTAACACTTGAAACGAAATGTAAATGTAAAAATTCTACTGGTGTTAAACTATCAAGGGATCAAGGAATCTTTATTATCCCATGAGGGTACTTTGTTAGTGCACAATCATTCAAACAGCTATAAATATCTAAAAGGATTGTGCTATATAGATAAAAAAGTAAAACAACCAAAAAATAGAGCTACTTATTCAGCTTATTCAACAAAGCAATGGCTGCAGGGACAAAAGAATATTTAGGTATGTTATGTCTTATGTACACATAAGATGCTAAAAAAGATGATGTCTCAGTTTTCTTTGTCTGGAGTAATCTGAGCTGATGTAAAAGGTGTTTCTCTTCAATGCACAGATACAATGCACAACAGTGGGACCTTTCATTGATGTTAGAATCTTACTAGTATGAGACTTTTAGGACTTATCATTCTAAATTGAGTCAGAAGAAGACTTAATATGAAGCGATGCTAGTGTCAAACACAAATCTTCAAAATACCAGTTGTAGATAATGAAGATTACAACAGTGGGCATCAGTTTTCTTCAACCCAGGTTTTATTTCTCAGTCTCTCTCTGTTCACCAAAACAGAGCATTTTCACACCATTTGACTCTTCCTCTATACATAAAGCACCTTTTGCGAGCCACCTGTATCACTCAGGATGAAGAGAGGGGGTGTACTAGTAGCAGGATTAATGGGTTAGTGAGGTAAGTTGAGCTTAAAGTCTTCGGTGTCACGAAGGTGCCTCTCTCTTTCAACCTGGCTAGTACTGAATACAAAAGCTGCTCCCAAGGAGGTTGTGTTCAGTTTTAAAAGGCATTACCAAAACCATTGCATCCTTTCACCCAGTTTTTGTCAATAACTTAGTTCCATTTGAGCATATTGTCACTCGAGGGAGTGTGTTTCATATGCAGTGCTGTTGTGTGTATTTTATAGCACTGAGCAGGGCTGAAAGTGTCCCATTGCTACAGCAACCGCCATGCAGTCAGCTGATTATGTTTAAATATATCTTTGTGCTTACGGTCCTGACTTGCTGCCATATCTGTGTTACACTAATTATATCACAGCTAGCTGTTTATCTGTATTTATCACAGAGAAATGGCTTTGATCTAACTAAAAACCAAAAAGAGATTAATGTCACTTTTTATTACACTCATCAGTTTACTGATTGCTGAGAATGAGTAATGAGTCAGCAACTGATCTTTCAGCACTTTATTAATTGTATGTACATGTACTATATACATTGAATTAATCAGATTTTTTTTTTCTTTTTTTTTCACAGCAGTCTTCCACATATAAATAGTTACAGAATGTGTGGGAAGGCCCAATATGTTTACATACACTGGAGCTAGTTTTTCACTCATTCTAGTCTTTTTTTTTTTTGAGGGTTTAGCCAGCTGTTGTTTTCACAGCTGATATGTGGCAAACAGATGTTCTATTTAACAGCATGACTCACTTACCTGGCGATCAGCGGCATGGAGAGAAAGACGGATCCCGCTCTCTTGTTCTTTTATGGAGGAGTGAAAGACAGCGAAACAGGATCAGGTAACGAATCCTCAGATTTATGTAAATGGATTATGGAGGTTTCACAGCCAGTGCAATCTAAAAAAAAAAATAAATAAGGCAATCCTTTTCAAAACAGCCTGCTTAAAAAAAAAATTAAGATTAATCATTTTGCTTATTTTAATGCAAACCTGCTGTTATTTATTTTGCATGATTTCTGTTTTATCAGCTATGTTTCCAGTGTGAGATTATATTTGATTTTTGATATTTATCTTTTATTTTTCTTTTGCAATATATCATTGATAGCCTTATAGGTTCATGAATGGATGGAGGCAGTGAGGAGTGTAGGGACTGCTGTAGAAGTGTGATAGCAGGGGAGCCACAGTGCAGCTACTGTCATTTATTTGAAAACTAATTACGCAAATACATTGGAAGTTAAAATATCTATGCAGCTTTGATAAGAGCATATATCCAGAATTTTAAATTAATCTCTAAACATGACCTTTTACAAATAGTTTTTAAGATGGGTTTCAAAGCTAAAGTTAGCTGTAACCATGGTAATGTAATATTGCAAAGCAGGGCTGACAAATGAGTCTACTTTCTCTTTTTGTCTCAACAACCATCAATCTGATTCTACTGAGGCTGAGATCACAATGAAGAGACCGGAAGAAGGAAAAAAATTATTTTTAGGGAAACAGTTTAGGGAGAAGCTGACATGCATTCAGTTAACAAAAACAACAAAAAACCCATCGATGCAAAGTGAGCATTTTGCTGATATCTTAAATTCACTGACAACATTTGTGCATAAATTTTGTTGAACACAGATTTTTGTGTTCATTTAAATCAGTTTGCAGTTCTCATCCTAGCTCATTTTTCTACTGGCAAAGCTGTCACCATGGTAACATGCTGTGTTGTGACCTTTTGAGGTCAACCTGTGATGTGCTAAGTGGTTGCTATACACTGAGCACTGAGGATACGGCTTAGTGCATGGCCGTGTTCCCACAAAAAGAACATACCCACAAGCACAGACTTGCTAACACACCTGAAATGCTGCACACACATGTATAAACAAGACAGACATCTACCTTGTTTTAACCATGCTAACAAACTGAATCAGTGTCATGCTGCATATCAAAATTAAAAGAGGTAAAATCACAATTGCTATGTTGATTGAAACAGTGGAAGATGATGCAAGACTTTCAAAAAAGAAAAGAAAAGAAAAAAATAAATAAATCTACAAAATGACACAGCCAACCAAACTACATTCTTCTCACTCTGAATCTAGAGCTGTATAGACTTTTAGAAATTCAGTTAGAGGGAGATAAAACTGTACATATTCAAGGGAGTGAGCTTGCTGTTAGAAAATACTGAAACTGACAGAAATCAATGTTAATACTTGCAGAGATTTCTCATTCAATAACTCACCATCTGTTAATTTGAGACACAAACATGAATGCTTAAAAAGTCTAAAAACTCCATTTCTTTTGCTAAAAATTATTTGTATATCTTACTGAAGGGAACATCAAGCTAATGTAAAAAAAATATATATATATATATATATATGCACTGCCTCTAGCACTACATGACAGCACCTGGGTCCAACTGGACTCAAAGCAGCTATCACTTAATTATGATGTCCCATCTTGTTTGAATTCATGCTTGTGTTGTTCTTACTGTCAAATGTAAGTCGCTTTGGATAAAAGCGTCTGCTAAATGACTGTAGAATAGAATAGAATAGAATGTAAAGAAAGCTGCCCTGACATAATAAACTTCCTGAGATGGCATGAAGAGTAATCAGAATTTCTGAATCTGAAGCTGTTGTTATTACACATCCTGGAGAGAGACTGCATTGTTTAATACTAGCTCTGTGTATTAGCTGTATTAGAAGAGCACAAAATGTATTGGTTCCACATTTAGATGCAGTTTAGTTTATTTTTAAGTATGTCTGGACATTACCAGTTTGCAAAGTGTACAAAGCAATAACACGTAGAATGACACTGTGACATGAGAAGTAACAGAGATGATATTAATAATTCCTCAAGTGCAAATAGTTTGTATCAGATTCACAGGCATGAGATATTTATTAAATTAGCTTCTTCTTGTTTTGGTATCTGTAGACCAGTGGTTCTGAAACTTCTTGAGCTACGACCTCCAAGATAACATATGTTGATGTTTGTGACCCCCTCCCCTGAGCAATGACCTAGTAATAATTGTGTGAAGTCAGCTTGGGGTCATCTTGCAGCATCCTCTAAATGTAAGGACTCTAAATGTTAGATTCTTCACAATTCTTCACCACATGGTGGTTCTTTGCCGTGACGAGGCACCTACATGTCCAAAATCAGCATTTCTCATGGAGATAAAGTGAAATTCAGATTAATAATGTGGCATGTGTCCTAACTTTGTTGTTTAAACAATTAAGCTGCTAATTTTAAAGATTTATCTCTTGATTAATGGTGTATTTTAACAGCCCTGGTAAAATCCCAAATTTATTTGGTAAATGTAGGCCATATATTTTTTACGATTATCAACCTCCTGAAATTATCTCACAACCCCCCCATGGGGTCCCCCACAGTTTGAAAACGACTGCTGTTGACTAAACACTGATAAATACATCTTGTTAAACAACAATATACACCCTGTTGTGTAGAACATAGTAAAGGGCCATTTGCTCAGAATGTTAGGTGAGTTCCCTGTTTTTGTTCATTAGAAAGGCATACTTGTCTTTGTGTTCTTTCTTTTAATATTTTTATCCAGGAAATGTCATAGGCAGCTTCAAGAACATAAAGAAAGCTTTAACCAAACTTTTTTTCCTCTGATTAAAACACTTTCACCTTGGATGAACACTTTACTTTATAGCTACATTAAGCTCTAACAAAGATGCCATTTAATGGTAAAACCTCACGAGAAACCCAAAATAGCATAACAAGATTCAGGGAAAGAACAATAGAATATATAAATAGTATCTCACATAAGTGCGTACTCCTCACATTTTTGCTAATATTTTAGTATATCTTTTCATGAGACAACACTATAGTAACTTATGTAGCTTATCCATAAGTGAGATACTGTATATATATATATATATATATATATATATATATATATATATATATAGTATCTGTAGTATGAATGGAAACTATGATAAATGAAAGAAGCATATAAAATCATTTACAAACAAGACATACATACAAATTAGATTTATCAATAAACACTTACTAAAAGCAAATTTATTCAAATAAATTGTTAATTGTTGAATTGTTCTGTGTTTTGTCATTTGTATTTTAAATATGTTTTATTAAATAATTTCTGTTTGCAATACCTAATTTATTTGTTCATGTGCATGGTTTCTCAGTTATTTCCTTTTAATTATTTTAAACATTTCACCTTTTTGTGTCAACCATTTTATTAATAACTGAATTATTTTTTTGGCACTCCTATCATTACATACTTGTTACGTCATCCTTGGCTAGGGACCCGGTAAAGGTAACAAATAACAACAGTCTGGAGTCCGGAGTTTTGTAAAAGGAATAACAACTTTATTCCTACCCCAAAAAATAAAACAAAATACAGAAATAGTCTCACAAACACCTCGGGAACTTTAAAGATGGCAGAAAAGATTCCTATAAGGAAAGAAAAACCTGGCAATATTGACAGACTAAACTATCAAACAAAAGATGTCCTTTGTCAGGTATAAGGTTTACTAAAATAAATCTACAAATACAGAAAACCAAAAGTCCACCAGATAAAGTCTGGGATTAATACAATAGAGAAACAAAAAAACACGTTAAACACAGTTTCACACAAATGTCACTAAACTCAAACCCGAACCCGCCAAAAAAGAAAAGTTCACACAAATGAACTGAGAGAGTCTTTTCACCGCAACGAAAATCAATCTGAAAGCTCAGCACAACCAAATCCAAATTCCTCAAGGTTTTTACCATCTAATGTGTTCGCTAAACAAGAACAAAGCCACCCTGGTGCACTGAGTGTCAAACAACCACTCAGCCACGCTCACAGGTAGTTTCTGCACGGCTTTTATGGCAGAGGAGTCCTTCCGGGTTGCCATCCTGGAGTGGTCGTCCAGTCCGGACATCGGAGGGAGGGGACGTGGTATGGAGTGGCAGCCAATCCTCGAGTTGTTCCGGCACAGTAGTTTTGCATAGTCCATAACAGGCGCACAGGCCTGGGGCCGTAACAATACTGCATGTGTATTTTTTCCAGTATGTGCAGTGAAACAAAAAATAATAAATACAAATAATCCAGATCCAGAGTCAGTTTGTAGCAAACAAACCCAAGTGAAGTTCTCCCACCATGGGTCAAAATTTAACAGCATAACTTTATCAAACAGAGCAGCACATTTTGTTTGACCAATGCTGCTAATTACAGCACAAGATCATGTTCATTTTAGTTCTTGTGCTGCATGTAGAAACAGGATTAGAGTATTTTTGTTTTAGTCCAAAAAGCTTTCATCAACTCCAACAAGACAGAGCGTACAATAACTTTCTTCTACTTTTTTTTATGTTTTTGTCTGTGCGTGTATGTGTAGGCGTGTGTGTGTGTGTTTGTTTTGCATGTCAAGGACACATTAATCAAATAGGTAAAAAAACTTAAACTATCACTCCCACAGTGGTCTAGTGACCTCTCCATGGTGTACCCGGTCTCTTGCCTAATAACTGCAGGGATGGGCTCATGCCCCCATGACACTATATTGGGATAAGGGGGTATAGAAGATGGATGGATGGATGGATGCATGGATGGATGGATGGATGGATATAAAACCACTGAGTCAACCTGAACTCACATAAGGTTACAGAGGAGTTTGTAACAGTTTGATCAGTGCTGCGCAAGTTCATGTTTCTCATGAAGTAGTTCAAAGTTCAGTTCACTCAGTTAAAAATAGTTCACGTTCAAAAACCACCCTTTCAATTTTTAACTAGTTCATAATTCAGTTCATTTCAGTTTTAAATTAGACATGAGAATAAAAGACTGAACTTGAGAAAGAGAATCAACTATAATGTTTTGTGTTGCAATGAAATTAGGTCTTATTGAACACAGGTATTTTTAGTTGTGTTTATCTCAGTAACTTTTTTAAGTGCAACAGGGGGCTATTTTTGACACATCTTTTTAGCTCACCTCTTCAAATATTAAAGCAAAAAGCAACAAAAGGACAAACAGGTTAACAACAGTTAACGTCGTCATTGTTCAGGCTTATCAGGGGTAGCAGAAATAAAAAGCATTGTTTGGATTAGCAAATCCTAATAGCACAGTACATTTGAACAACAGAAAATATCTTTATGGACTACAACAGTGGTTCCTAACCTAGGGTCCAGGATCCCCAAGGGGGTCCCCAAGACTTTGACCATTCAGCCTTTGTGATTAAAAATTAAGACCATGCCCACACAGAGACAAGTTGAAGTGTTTCCAGTCAAGTTTTTTTTTTTTTTTTAATCATCTGGGCATTTTATTCACATGCAAATATTGTTTTGGGAAAAGTGAGGCTATATGTTGTTTAACTTTGGCTTAATCAGAGGACAGGACTCAGCCAGAATACATCCAGATTATTTATGCCAGAATATTTATGATGAGAATCTCACTAATGAAAGCATAAAACCAAGCATGGTTTATTTGCATGAATATTATAAATGTGCCAAAATAAAAGCCTTCACTCTACAGGAGTAATGTCAAAATAAAGGCGTCATCAGAAATGTTACAAATGGGTTATTAGTCAATATGCTTCATTCTTTTTATGTGTCCTTTACACAAATCATTCACTAGTCTTATGAAGGAAGGTTTTTCAATCTTTCCAAGGGTTGTAAATCTCTAATAATGTCTGTCTACCTGTTGCTGGGTCATTTAGGGCTTTTGGCAGGTGGTCTTGCTGGCTTTTGTTGATTGTTGAGGACTCGCAGATATCCTCTCATACTGAACAGGTGCTTCAACTCCTTTTTAAAGTAGAAGCAGATAAGGCTGACATTCTGACTTGCTTTTTAATGTAGGGAAACATGCATAGAAATGATGGAGTTTTCCTGTCGGAAACATCTACAGACAGCACGTAATATTTTCTTTAGTAGTCATAAGGACACAAAGCATGGCATGCACACACTGTCACTGAAGTTCTCCTTTGACCTTCTCTAGTTGTTTTAGAGCAGGACTGCACCAACGATGCTGAGGAGTGTTGCTGGTTTGTTATGCGAGATGTGTGCAATGCCAGCAGTCCCACAGTATCACCAGCAGTCCCACAAACAAAAGAAACCCTATGTACAATGACAATAAAAAACACCTCTTAATGTCAAAATATTGGCCTGGATAAAGTATGTTTGAAATTTTTTTGTCTTTTTCTTTTGCTTTTCAAAGACACACTACACAGAATTTCAAACACAATCAATCCAATTCCATTTTCAAAACATCCCTTACAGAATAAAGACACTTCCCTTACATACCCTTTGTTAAGAAATGTCCTCTTTTTCCCTGAGCATTTTATCTTGTACCACCAGAAAAATAGAACTTCCACTAATCAAATATTTATCCAGGTAAAATAATCCTGATAATAAGAGCCACTGAATACATTTAACCATGTTTCTTTGAATAGTTTTTAATTAACATTCTTTTAAAATGCTTAACAACAACAAAATTCTATGAAAATTCTATTTTTCCAGCAAGAAACAAAGTAACTGACTGACCACCTAGTTATTTACACTTCTGGCCTTTCCATGCCTAATGGTGTGATCCAAGTCTGTGATTGGCCACATAGCGTGTCCATCAAACTAAAGTCCCGCCCTAGCCGCTGAAGATTAATCTCCCAGAGACTCGGATCTTGTTTTCTTGAAAGATGCGTCAAAAATTTAACACCTGCCAAAGTGACTGTACGTTTTTATTTCTACCCCACAAATAGAATTTTATGACGAATATGACAGGTTGACAGGTGTTTATTAGGAGCCCTGGGTATATATAACCAAACTTTATTGAAACAAAATTTATTTGGAAGCACTTTGTGACTAGACTTTAATTGCTTTGTGGCCTGAGTTGGAATCCTCTGATTCCCCCGAGTCCGTTAATGGAGAAAAACGGACTGACTCCCATACGTCTCACCTGTCCAACTGTTTTACCATCCTCAAACCTGCCACCTGAGATCGCCCCGACCCCTCTAACACAGACTACTGTTGACTGCAACACCCGACTCTCTCAGCAGCATCGAGCTGATGTGCGTGCCTCCACAGAAAAGGGAGCGCCCACCCCCATAACTTCATGTGGAAATGAGCGGAAAAAAACATTTTCTTTTGCTCTCTTACGCTGGTGCAGTCTTACACAGATATAATTTTCTTTCCTCTCGTGCACGTTGCACCACTTCACAGATTGCGCCCTTGGCGCTTGCCCACATCGCTCATAGCAAAAACCGCCCCTGCTTCTCTTAGATCATTTATGTCATTGTAAAGTCGTCCAAAAACAGGGGTTTTATTACCTGACTAATTGTTGCACTAATGAGAGGCTTGTTTATCTAGCAGGAGTAATTAAATGTGTCATTTAGCATCAATTAGAGCCATGGTTTCTTAATGCAGCATTAGGATGCAGACAGGGACAATGTTCCCATGCCTATTCCAGGTTGGACACAGCTATTATGAAGGATCTTTTACACAATTTTCCCCAGCATGGAGGGATGAGTGCTTTTAGTCTGAGTTATAACAGGACAGAAAATATACTGTGAAGCAGAGTCCAGATATCAAAGATGTCTTGACTTAAATGCATACTGAAGATAGAATCCTAACTATACAATTTAGTCATGTAGTAGAAAACAGTCCTTTACAGCAAGTGAATAAACAAAGTCTCTGCAGTCTGTTTGAACTTTAGTGATGAGACTTCTCCTGAAAACTATTTTCTGCTGCTAAATATTTACATCAACATTACAAAGGTCATACTCTGCTTTTTTGCTTTCTCATGGAAACTCATCCTGAGCTGGCTAGAAAGATTTGTTTAAGGTTCTACTTTTTCTATCTTAACTTAATGATATCACCATGAAACTTATTTGCATAATGCATGCCCAGTGTTTGCAAAAAAAAAACAAAAACAACACATGAATGTGATTAAATCATAAGCACCGAAACCTTGACAGATCCTATTATTGTGAAGCATACTGCAAATGATTGGTGCTAATCAGGCAGAGCAAGTAAATTAATGCTACACTTTATTTAATAAGCAGTATCTTGGCTCTGATCTTTTTGAAAATGTGTTTATATTTAAAAATTATGTTAATGATTTCTGTCTGCTATTAATTGTTATGTCATTGCTTTGCTGTGAAATGAATGAATACAACAAACAAATAAAAAAAGAGGGGCCGTTTTAATTTCTAGTTTGCTTTTCATAAAAATACATTCATAGTTAGTTCAATTTTAATGCTTTATAGTGTCAAAATTAGTGACATCTAGTGTCAAAGTTGCACAATACTAACAACTTAAAAACCCCCTGACTCATTTTTCTGAGTGTGGAAGACAAAGTAGCCACTAAAAACATAAACAAGTCACTCTGAGGCCAAAAATATACTTCCTTTAAAATAACACGCATGAAAAAAAAAAAAAAAAAAATAGAATAAATAAACAAAATTATAAGAAATTATACATGGCATGCCTTACATAGCATCTATGATACTGCTGCTGTAGTTTTGCCATGATCTCAAAACTAACCACACGCTAACCTTGCTGCTGGGTTTACCTTTTTGTTTACATCCTACAAATTCAGAAATTCTATCCGTCTGAATTCTCTAATGTGCCCCCTAATGGAATCTGCTGGTAAAAAGATTGGTCCACAAGCAAGTTTGTAAACAATTACACTCATAATGGAGCCGGTTGTCTAAGCAAACATGAGGTAAAAAAGCATGTCTTATCTCTGGTTTAAGCTAACACTCCCAGGTCAAAGTAGAATTATCCAGTTTCTCCAACTTTATCTAAATCATGCTGCATCTTCTGAAGGTCAGTCTGGAATTTCCACTTCACCATTTTTCATTGAAAGCAGCACTACACTGGCTCCTGCAAGTATAAAATAACTTGTAACATTATTTATAAACTAAGAACTTCTAAAACAAACTACAGAGGAATGCAGCAGCACTGAAGTCCAGGGATTCTTGGAGCAGATATGTGATGGACGAATAATGACTCAATTTTTGACTGAATCATTACTGGCTAGCTGACCAGTAATGATCATCGTGCTACTCTGCATATTCTGTGGTATTTTAACAACCTGTAACAAATTTAACATACGACTTATCATGACTATAAATATCAAATAATAAACTTGCCAGTCAAGTATTTTACTTAGCTTTCTGGGTGTAACCTGCTAGTATCAGATCTCAGACTGTTTACTGCATGCTGTCAAAAAGGAATCATGGGATTCTTGAGTTATTGATTACTGATCTTAAAGTATGGAAACCCCACAAACCAGAGCAGTGGAGTGGAGTAGAGTGTGTGGGTCATTCCATGCCCTAAAATCTACCTAAATGAAAAAAGGATGATTCATGCATTACAGTATCTGATGCATTTTAATCAATAAATGTCATACACATTTAATTTTAGACCTCATGGAAATATGTCAACTTGTTGCAGAACATGTTTTCTTCAATGGAAAACAACCTCCACTCTCTGTAGAAAAAGCAACAACAACACAGTTATAATCTTCATGTGATTCTGTTTGGATTAGTTACAGCATATTTGCTAATGGTTCCCCCAGCATATTACACACCGGAAATTTCAGCAAATACAGCTGTGTACCAATTTGCTTTATTTATGTCATAATTCCTTCCCACAGCGCCACACTTGCAAATGAAAAACAAGTATATAAATAGACATCATACTGCCATATGCAAATCCAGCCAAACTGCATATTGATGTAGTTCCGTCATGGAGTGAAATGTTGTCTTTAGCATTTTGGTAAATAATGAACTCTTTGTTAATGTTCCAAACGTCCTGCAGCAGGACAAGAGAACTTACACGAAGGAGCAGATGATGCAAATGGCTGATTTGACAAACAAGAGTGTGTAAAATATTGAGTTTACTGTCCTCACAAAGCCTCTCTCAAATAATATTAGACTGTTGACAAGTGATTTTGTGTACAAGTGCAAATATTTTTTTTTTTTTTGGAGTATTGTTCGAGCAGAAGCAAAGCAGCATTGTCATATGACAAAAAAATAAAATGATGAGTGTAGGATGTTGGATCCATTGTGTCACACAGAATTTGTCATGTAGGAGCATAGCCGGCAGGCTTTTATGTAAAGTTTAAAGTGTGCCACTCATCTAAACTTGGTGATGCAATGGCAGTTCTCCATTCAGCCAACTGTCCATTTTCTGTTGCCATGACATGTGCATCAGCCTCCTGTGTTTTCAGATGAGGCTTAGTGGTGCACTAACAATCAGAGCACAATGATCTAAATTGCTATTAAGCTGTATATATAATGCATGGATGAACATAGAAAGGCCTTTGCGTACAGCACTGATAATGTAAATCACAGATTTAATTTTATATTGTTTCCTCACTTGCTGTGGTTTTCTCCTTTTTTTCCTTTCTTGGTTTCCTAACATCAACATGCAATCTGAGCTACTGTCTGCATATTTATTATTTCCTGGCACCTCTACATAGTTAGTATGTGGATATTTTACAAAGTTCACCATGATGAAGTATTTCTGAAACCCTACAGAAGATTTGCAGGAAAGTGGGGTAGCAAATCTGGATTTTGACGTCTGAAATAATGAGATATGTCCAGCTATTCAGATATGGATTTATTCCATGCTTCCATGACCCCACGTGGTTAAGGAAAGATGGCAGGGGAAATTTAAGGAAAAAATTAAGAAAAGACAATTGCTTTGCAATGAGATTCCAGGCACACTCATTAAACTGTCAAGTGGGTCTGCAGAAGTGAAACTACAAATTTGGAAAAATATTCCACAAAAATTACTTGGTGTGTCACTGCAGAGAAATACTTCCATGAAAAATAAATGTATTTTTGCTACGCTAAAGAAGATAGAAGCACTAATGCACATTTCTTTTCTTACAGTGGTTGCTATTTTGACAGTTTTGAGTTATTTTCCTGTTAAAAGTCTTAAAAAACAATCAAGAAGAAGAAAAAAAGACTCCTTCTAAGTACACGAAGTGATTTCACACCCTCAGTGTTGGAAATCCATCTTCAGAAAGGTCTAAATGGAACATGCAAGTAGTACCCACATAGAAAATGTGCACTGTACATTAGATTGCACCATCAGAAGAGATATTCTATAAACTCTAAATCAATTCTGTATCAACATTAAAACATTAGGACACTGTATAAAAGGTAAATAAAAACTAAATTAAATGATGTGCAAATCTATTTATTCCCAATAGACCATCTCAGAAAATGAGACATCTTACCATTTCAATAAAAATATTTGCTCATTTTGTCTATGACGGCAGCAGCACACCTTAAAAACAAGTTGGATCAGGAGTAAGAAAAGGCTGGAATATTAATTGGCACAAATCAAAAACAACTGGAGGAGCATTTGACCTTCCACAAATCTCAATGGAATTTTGTATAGTCATAGGTATGTACGTAAAAGCATCCGCATACCATTCAAACTCAGTTGTGATTGTGAATAACTGTGGGCCACCATGACATGTAGATATTTCAAATATTGTATTCACTTTCATCCAAAGCTTTACATACATGTGTAGATGAAAACAGATTTTTTTTTTTTTTTATCTCAACAATGAATTAGCATATACACTGATGCCAGAACAGAGTCCTATGTATTCTCAGTTTACAACTTTTACATCACATGAATTTTATTAGTATTGTGCACTTAAAAACATACAAGATACAATATTCAAGAAATATTGAAAAAAATAGCAGAACATATGTGTTAGATTCTGCATATTTCAAGTGCTAGGAAACACGTCAACTTGACTATTTGGCAAAAATAAGAAACATTACATCACTCAGAAAACTGCAGGGACATCAGCGCTGTCTTTCCACAGTAATTAGTAACTTTGCACAATCAGTCAGGCTGAGTGGAATGCAGGGAAGAGAATAACCCACTGTAGTCTGGAAGAAGTACCATTTGCTATATAAAAGCTTTCATTTTAATCATTTAGCAAACCACTGAAAGTTTCTGCATCTTTGATCAAACACACACACACACAATACAATGAACATCTGTGTGCATTCACGAAACATTAAATATTGTATGACTGTCCTCTGCATTGCTTCGGTTTTATCCTGGTCATGGTCTTGTGGCAGTAGTGGGGGGAGGAGATTTGTTGGTTCATTGTAGAGCTGACACACCGACAAACAACCACACATATTTACACATATGGCAATTAAGAATCATTAATTAACCAAGCAGCCATGTCTTTGGACTCTTTGAGGAAACAGAAGCACCCAAGCAGAAAAGTCATGCTGGTACATGGAAAGCTGGCAATCCCACACAGAAAGGCCTGGGTCAAACCAACAGGTTCACACTAAGACTGAATATACTTGCTGTTTAACCTTGTGTTTATGCAACTGCCTGAGCTTTGAACATAATTGTTTACATACTTGCTTGTGTACCATACTGGTTACTGGGTGCACTGGAGAAACCAGACTGGATAGAGTTGCAGAATTTGTTGTTTGTGAACAAAACAAGAAACATGGTGATAACAGGGGTTAGTATTTGGTTCATTTTGAGATCACAGCAAAAGAAAAAGACAGCAGTGGTATCGTAGATGGTATAGGAGTCCCCTAACCCAAACCTGCCGTGGTGATAGTGAGCATTTTCCTCATATGACAGATAAAATAAGACACTGTGAATATTTTTGGATGTCTGCAAGAACCTTTAATGAGTTTCTCAGATGCATTACCCCACTGATTTTATAAAACACACACTGTGATCCTGTCAGTTTAGCAGAGCACCTCTGGTTGAAGCAGTCTCTACACTGCCCCTAGTGGTTACTTATATATTGCAGCTGGCAAACACAACGTTAATTTCTGAGGATGCACACAGAAAACCCCCTTTAAACAGATGCAAAATACACAATGCAGCCATGATAATCACACATATGTATAATTAAGAGCAAGTATGTTTTCAGCTGAAGAACTTGCTCTTAAAATTTGTGATCACAAGTAAACATCACAACACACACAAGGATCTGTAAGTGTCCAATAAGGTCCATTAGCGTGTCTGTAAGTAAATCAGAAAATTCAAGTGATTGCATGAGCCCATTTATAAACTCTTTCATCTGAATTGAGGAGCCCATCAGTCTGGCACCTGAGGGAAAGGCTGTTTCCTCTGCAATCTGTAATCTCACAGGTATTTGTTCAGTTTCATTTGAGCTATAGGGTGCCAGCATAAATACTTATGTAACGTTTCATAGTGAGATTTCCTCTTATTTAGAAAAGCAAATACTTGGCAATTCTAGATTCAAATCAGGATGTGAAGCTGGTGATGCAGGCTTGTGTGGTTTTGTCATAACGTCTTGTAAATGAAAGTACATGTCTCAATGCAACTGCCTGTATAAATTAAGGTTAACAATAACTTATTGGAGATTGTCACTGTAATGACCAATTTGAAAAGGGTTTATTTAACGACTAAATGTAGTTGTGGGTCAAATGGTACTTTCTACTTCTGTAGAAGTATCTTTTCCCTGTTTTTTTAAATGAATATGATGCCATTTAAAGTAACAAACAGTGAATATTCTTCTTTTTCTTTCTGCACACGTCGTGATAAACATAAGCAGAATGGCTCTCCAAAGCTGGACTGTGATGGTTTGTTTTTAGGCTTGATTTTCCATTTTTAGCTTCCCTCTTTCAGTTTTGTCTCAGTACCTGTATGTTTTGGTCCAACATATCAAACTTAACATCACAGTTACTAGGCCATGTTATGATTAATTTAGACCACAAGGCTATATGAGGCGCTGTCAAGATTTTTCCTTCCACTTGAGCTCTTCCTTTTGAGCTCCAATAAGGTGCATAGATCCCTCTGCAGCTCTTCAACATGCTGCCGATTACTTCCAGTTTGGTGGAAGGAAAAAGGAAACTGCTGCAGCCATGGATTGCCCTGCTTTTAGCAACTGAGCTCATTACTACTGAAATAATGCTGTGATATCACTCCCCACCTTGTTAACATTACAGACTCAATATACTAATGCATTATTGTGTAATATATTGCATATGGTACAGTAAATGTTATGACACAAAGCATGTTGACAGTATATTATTGCTTTTTAAAAAGGCTTAGATAACTTCAGGACTGCCTGTAAATCCAGGGATTATTCCTCAGAAGGTACAACATTTAATATTTATTTACCCTTTTCATTAAACATGAAACTGAGATGTTGATCTCTATAATAATATATAGTTGTTACATAACTATCAGACAAAACCCAGTGCTGTGTACAAATTAGGTAGAAAGCTTTCATAAATAAGTAAAAAGGCAAGATGATGAAGTAAAATTAATATTTTATTAGGCTGGGTGAAACACTTGTAGCTTACAGAATTAAATTATGTATAAACAGTGCCAGGTCTTTTAATAACATTGTCTATTATCCACAAAATACACAAAGCTGGGAGGATTGTCATTTTCAACTCTGTGCCATACAGATTTCAGTGGGCCTAAAGATGATTGAAATGATTACTTTAAAACACTGCTTTGATGGTTAGATTAGAATGAAAAATTTCATATTGATTTCACGGATTGTGCAGTCATAATTTGAATTTAGCATCTGTGTGTCTTTGAGTGTCGTGCTGCCTAGTTTCTGTCTCGCCATGAACATTTGTGCAGAAGTTACTGGGAAAAAAGACACAAGGTCGAAATTCAGCTGATGAGTCACAACTCCATTAATAGAAGCATAAATGACATCAGCTGAGCTGCAGCTTGCAGTGAGGAAGCTGATGTTCAGAAATGTTATGCTTATGTCATGCATATTGAATAAAAACACCCCCAGCAAGACTGACAGAAGGATTTCCAGTTTGTGGCTGCTCTACTATGAAGAGGAAAACATACATCTCCACAGAACAAAATGGACTCTAAGAAACCGTGAAAGGTTTCAGTGAAACCAACATGTCTGTCAGTGCTTCCATAATGTGCACATTAAAGCTAAATTGTTGTAAATGCACACACATTACCTAAAATAACAGCTAATTTATGTTAATTTTCTCTTTCTTTACTTGTGTGTCTCTCTTTCTCTATTTTGGGGTTTAGAGCTAGAGAACATAAAAAATGCTTAATGTTTTTTATTTTTTAATTTTTTGTACCACCCTAAAAAAAATCCACTTTACCACATAGGTTACAAAGATGCGTGCAAACAGCAGCCTACCACACACACATTTTGTAAAAAAAATCTAAACAAAAAATCCACTAAAGGACAGAAAGATTGTTTGTACTCTCATTGACTGCAGTAAATTTTACCTGTAGTAAATGGAGTTCAAGGAAAATTATAGATTAATTCGGAAAGTAGAATGACGAGTGAATTTTTAGTCCTCCAATCAAAACCACCAAACAGGCTGTGTTTTGTAAAATAGGATTTTCAATCAATATGACCCACTGCGCTGCCACCCCTGCATCCAGCAGGAGGGAAATGCAACTGAACATTTCCACATCAGAGCAAGCATCACTCTCCTGTTCTTCCTTCAACAAGCTGCAATATCCTCTTTAAGAGGAAGGAAAGGGTGGATGATGAGATTACACACAGTGGGGACACAAGTTCTACGGCAAAATACAAAAATGATGACTTCTGTCACTTCCTGGTTCAGGTAATATCACTTTTCTTTGGCTTATAAAAGCCAAAGCTAATTGGCTGGGGTTAGAAAAGTCGTGTTTAGGACTAGAACAATCTTTATAAAATGCCGCTATCACCATGTTGCCAGATTGATGCAACATGCCACAAAGTTCCCATGGAATATTGTAAAATGTCTGCTTTGGTCCATCCATTGACTATACTTTTGTATTCCAGTGCAGGGTTACATCCTATCACAGCAGCTACTAGTATCATACACTAGGGTAGATCTGTGCACAAATGCAGTACACCATACTGTAGATAAAAAATATTTTATTTTGTGTTCTGTAGGGGTTTGAAGAGGACATGTGTTATGAATTAGGTATTTAAAAAATCCTGCAGGTTTTATCTGCCTCTCTCAGGCAGGCTTCACAAGGCAAGGAGCAAGAGTGGACAAGTCTCTGGATACACACAATAGGCTGAACAACGATTTCTACTAAATGTCTGAGTTACAAAAGGTATGGAGGATTGCGGTGAAACATTCTGGTGTCCTCCTGAGGAAAACTCCAGTTTTAAATCTACAAGAACGTTGTAATGGGACATAGGGGGCAGCATTCCTCAACGTCTTCAGGTGTGCAAACAGGAGAAGAAGAGAACCATTGGCAAAACTGCCTCAGAACCACACCCACTCAGACAGGAGAGAGACAGCAAGAACGAGAGAGAGAGAGAGAGAGAGAGAGAGAGAGAGAGAGAGAGGCTGTTCGACCCAGAAGAGATGACAACTACACAACACGGAGATAACCATGAACTACTCATGTCCACCCCAAAACAGACAAGTGTCAACAGTAAACCCATAGATGACAGCACGTCGATAATCAGAATAAATATATGCATGTGGTAGGACAGGGCCTTTCTGGCAGTAGTCTGTGTGCATGTTGTCTCCATGCATACATGCATGGATTCTCTGGGTACTCCAGTTTCCTCCCACATGTCATCTTGGTGTTTTGGAAAAACTCCCGTTGTGAAGTGAAGTGTTACAGCACCTTCAACAAAATTTAGAATTTCAATTTTTGAGGAGTAGTGTATTGTTCTAATATTATTTGGTATTGACTCCTATAGGACAATAGTGCTATAGGAGTCAATACATAAAATACAGTAAAATAGCTATATCATAATAATAAAACCATTAAAACCAGCATAACCAAATAATATTAGAACAATACATTACTCTTCAAAGATTGAAATTCTAAATTTTGTTGAAGGTGCAGTAACACTTCACTGATCAATAAAGCTTTAATTCAATCCTCATGGAGAGTTTTTACAAAACACCAAGTTGACAAGTGGGAGGAAACTGGAGTACCTAGAGAATCCATGCATGCATGGGGACGACATGCAAACTAGTACCAGAAAGGCTCCAGCTGAAGTTTGGAACAATAAACCTTCATGCTGTGAGGCAACACTGGAAACCACCACACCACCATGCAACCCCTGCAGAAAGATACAAGACAAAAATAATATAATAGTTAATATTTCCACTCTTGTTGCAGTGTGACAATGTCAATGCTCATAATGTAAAGATGTCCACATTGCTGCTGCTCTTGGGTAGGTCACTGATCACTGATTCAAATTCCAACTTGGGCAACATTTCCTCCAGTCATTTTACTTTGCTACCTCTGTGAATTCTCGCTCTTCGACTTCCATCCCACTCATTAATGGTCTCATTTAAGAGTGAAAACTTCTTAGTTTGGGTTAGAAGTAATGTGCATGATTCCAAAGTACATGACTAGAATTAGAAAATTATAACTGTCATGAACTACACAGTTTAATGTTAATTGGTTACAGCTCAACATGTGACAATGCTAACCAGAAAAAAGCAAATCCATATATATCCATCTATCCATTCATCCATCCATCCATCCATCCATGAAGCTGTGGTTCACCAAATGCAACAGCATGAATTTAGTTGAGTTTGAAGTATAATAGGATTATTTTCACATCACACTTCGGGAAGGCAGACTAACTGGGAATCAGAAAAGTGACAGCATGCTTCTAATGTGACCACACATGAATGATCTGAATCAATCAATGCGGCTTGACCAACATTCCAGCGCTTATTATCGATTCCTTCTGTTGTTCTGTACATGCACATGCTCGTGTTCAGCTGCACGTGTCTGCTTATGTTCACGAGGATAAACACTAAAGCTTTATGTGTCATGTACAGTCATGTGTTTGTTTATTCATCTCTTTTACCATGTTTAGCTTAAGCATATATTAGTTTAGGTAAACATCTAGTAAACAATTTGTTAAGATGAGAATTAGGACTTCCTGTGTGCAGGCCCCTCGGAGAGACAAACACATGTACTTCATGTACACAGAATTACATACACAAAAAGTAATGCTTGTCCAGCACATGCTTTGCATTCACATCCACTCATGGATACACATGCAAAAATGTACACACAGAAACACTTCCCTCATTTTCCCTCAGCCAGACTGTGCAGTGTTTGCATTAGTTCATTGAGTTCTGAGACCACTGTTAGACGAGTCCACAGTGCAATGAGGGTTGACAATTAGCCTAATGAAGTGCAGCAGAAAATCACACTCAGTGCTGTGTTAACAGTTGCTCTGTGAATATTCATGCGCTGTTGGTTTTGCAGATGTACTAAAAGGCAGCACAGCGTTGCTGAATACCAATCATTACATTTCCACCCACCGCTCGTCTAGTCCCTCACCCTAAGGTACCATCCTAATCAGCCTCATTGCAGTAAGGCTTTTTGGAGTGCGTTGCGTACACAGGCCACATGTGTTACCCACTCCAGCTACGTGTGCTGCTGGCCAACATTTAAAATCAGAAACAGCTTTACAGAAATATCTAAGAAATTCTTATTATTGTTACATTTTTAAAGAAAATTTGAATATGTGAATTCAGAAATTTCAGTAAATGTCAGCATGTGCATCACTTACAGGGGGACAATACAATCTTTATGAAATTCTGTGTATTTTTTTTTATATTTTTTTTTCTCTTATGACAAAGATAAAGATGCTGACAGTCCATTTAGAGTTTAGGATAAAGTTTAGGGGGCAAAGTCACAAATATTATAGTTTTTTACACAAAATTGCGTTCATTTCCATCGTTTTACCCCTTCAGACAAGGAATGATAAAATTAATTTCATGACAGTAACATAGGATATAGAAATGCAACATTTAATGCATCTCTGTCTAAAAAATAAATAAATACAGGGTTCATGTTTAACTCACATATATATGAAGTGAAAAAATAAATAAGAGGAATTTAAGTCCTTCTAAAAAACTCTAAGGTAATTTTAAATGAGATGCCAGTACTACATTTCAGAAAAAATGGGGCTTAGATGTTTACACCAGTTTTCATTTATTTATTGCACATCAACAGACATGAGAAAAAAAACTAAATATTAACATGCAGCACTAGCCTAACAGCTGATTTGCATCTGTTGTTCCTTAACGTGTCAGACAGCTACAACAATGCACATATAATAACTAAATAAGACAAAAAGTAAAGTGTAAACCAATCGTAGTAAATACTGTATAAAGTGCATAAATGAAAGTGAATAGTAGTTAAAGTGTATGTGTCAGCGTACCTGTGAAACTGTTGGAAACTAAAGAAAACAACTGCTGAAGTTGCAAAAGTAAACCCTGTTAGTAAACTCAGAATTTTAATCAAGAAAAGGTGTCAGTCTTTCTAAATCTTGTTTGCGCTGATGTCAGAATCACGTCTGTTTTTAATACCATGCTGCCTGAGAGCTTAAAGATCACATCTTAGTATTTTTGACCTTGCTCCTTGTATACAAATATTTAAGCATTCTCTGAGTATTTTAGTGGTATACTATAGATGATGAAAAACTCAAATTCTCTGATTTGTTTAACTATTTGTTCACATTGTGGAGTGGTGAGCTTATCCCACTCCTGAAGGACTTGTGTATGAATTCATGCCACGGCCCTGTTTCCAGTTAATCTAAGTAGCTTTGAAATGTTCCTTTTTTTAAATGTTACACAACATTTAAAATATTTCATCGCCTCTGCCCAGACTTCTTTGAAACATCATATAGCATCGTCAAATATGTATTTTCTAAAAGGACTGAAGTTATTATATATTTTTTTGTAAAAATTCCCATTTAAAATAAAAATAATGTCTGAATTGTTGCACTGTGTTAATGTTCACATTTTAAATATATATTTTTTTTAATTAGAAGTGGGTTGTGTTTTGCTGTTGGATTTATGGCTTTTTGGCAACCTGAGAGCCATGTGTATTGGAGACAATGATGTATCATGATTAATCTGGATTTACAGCACTTTAATCTGCACCACAGTTTTATAATTCTACACAGAAAATACAGTCATTTTCTTACACAGCTATTGGGCAAACCATAGACCACGTTAACTATAACTAATAGCAAAAGTTGCATATTGTCACCTTTTGCAAGAATATTTACTCGTGTTTTCTTCCTCTGCTTCTTTCATCATTAGCTGGCAGGCTTGCTGGGGAGGACAGACTGTGGCCAGGCCAGCCAGATGGAAGTGAGATTATCCTCCATTAGATGACATAATGGTATGGTGGACATTTTTTCCCAGAATAAACAGAATAGCCAGCTGGTCCTAAATCAGTGTGTAGGTGATGGTAATTTCATGAGCATCTAAATATGGAGAAGTGACAGAGGAACAGTCCGAGCACGGCTGTCATCATCAGATATCCATTTCCCTTAACATTAATATTGAAATCATTTTTTTTCATGCCTTAAAATCAGTGTTTCCATTTAGAAACAGTCATTTTTTAATGCAGGTTGTTACATTCCTCTTACTTACCCTTAAATCATTCACACGGAGTAATGTGATGGCCTTGTATTGGACAGTAAGTGTGTATGGGAACAAAATACACTAAATTTTTCAGGACCCACCTATGCTTAAAAATAAAAAGTCTATTGTTCCACCTGGATTTTTCCTCACACTCATCATGTACGTGAATGTACCATCAATATTTGGGTAAATTTAAGAGATAATTGTTTTAAATAACTATAACATTTTTATTACAATGCATTATGTAAGATAAACAGAGTAATAACTAAGCAACCAAAAACTGAGCGAAGAAAACAATTAACCACTAAAACTGCATGATTACTGAGGTGGGTTTGGCTTAACTTGCTCATATATGCTGATCTGGTCCTTTGTGAGCAGTAAATTTCATGATAATGAGTAAATGTTAAAAAGAAGTGTGGATACAGTCATTGCTCTAGGGAAGAAATCAGGCTGTAGCCAAAACAGAGCAGAAAAACACAAGAACTAGTCAGTGAAATCAACACTGACATCTAGTGGCAAAAGAATGTAAGTGTCATCGAAGTGTTTTCATCACAACACACACAAACACACACACACATATAGCATAGAGAAAATGCATAATAAACATTTGTCAGTGAGTGAGCAACCTATGAGAGAGCTGACTGTTTCTGTTAGGTTTGCCTGAAATGCAAAGTGTGTCCTTGATATTGAGATGTTGGGATAGTAAGAGTACTCCGTTCTAATTTCTGAATTATTCATTCCTTTTAAGCAACCATTTCAAGATTCCTTAGTGTATTTTATGTATATGTCGCTGCAAAGGCCAACCAGAAAGGTGATGGGGAGGAAGAAAGAGGTTTCTGCTGAGTAAAACATCATGTTTCAGTGTTCATGAATGCATTTGCATGATGAGTACTTTTCAATTCAGTGTGGTTTTACTGTGTTTACATCTCCTTCACACATCAGTGATACATGTTTAGCAAAACTGACAAGAGTGTTTAATCCATAAGAACCTGACATGACATATTTGTTACGTACAGTTTCTGAGACATTTTGCTTCAATTTATGGTATAAACTTTGCTCAAAATCCTGTTGAACACAATCTGATACTTGTCTTCTGTCCCCTAATAGGTACCCAGAAGCAGAAAACCACAATATAATATTTTTAAACTACCACATGATAATAAATGGTAGATGAACCCCTCTGCAATTATTTTATTATTTTTTTCTATTTTGTGAAAGGGCCAAATAAAGACCTCATATTAAAAAAAAAAAAAAAGACTTTTACCATTTTTTCATAGGTTGGGCCTTAGAGGGTCAAGTTCATGCAGCCCAAACCATTTAGCACTTCTGGTTAATGTCCACAGAAAGCATCGACACAGGGCTTCTGTCATAATTAAAAAATTTCTAAAGGAATCCAAGCAGCAACTAAACACAATGGTGTGATTCAAAGCATGGAGAGGGCTTCTTTTGATCTACCAAGCAGCCTTTATAAAGGTTAATAACTGTCATTGTATATCAAATACTCACTTCTTTCAGTAGCCTCTGGCATTTCTTTTCCCACAACAAACTTGAGGCTACAGGTCAGCATGCCAAATTAAACCTTTAAGTCTTTCATCATACACATTGTGTAATTTCGTACAATTATTACCTTGACCATATAATGTACCATTCAATCACAAGGCAGATAACCTTTAAAAACAACTTTAATGTGCATGAGAAGACAGGAACAACAGATGACACATTAAAGCATACAAAGCGAGTTGTCTCTAAAATTAAGATTTAAGGTAGATGGCTTTCATCTACAACAAAAGCCAATCAACAGGTCTGTGCCCACACAGAAGTAGTCCACTATTCATTCTCAATGTCTAATCATATTGGTTTGGTTTGGACAATTACAACAATGCTTTTGTGCTAACTGTAGTTGTGTCTTCCTGAAAAGGCATCAAAAGTCAAATATTTCTCAAAAGATAAAATAAAATACAGAAGAAAATATCTGCAGAGCAGCTGTCCTTATGAAAAAGATGATAAACTGATGGGGCTCGTGGTTCCTCAGTCTTGGATAAAAGGGGATATTAAAGAGGAGAACCTCCATTTTTCTTAACCACTCTGGGAGGAAAACTAGCATTGGTTGCTGTAGTCTGGTGTGGCATGAAAGTAGGCATTTCCCTTAATCTTGCTAGCGTAGAATCTGAAGATGTTTGCTAGAAAAAACTTACAACAGGCCCACTTCCCAGAAAAAGAAAGAAAAAATCTTTTCCATTTGTGTCGAAACAAAAACAAAATTCTTCTTGTGTTTCCACTGTGTTTGAACTGTTTGCTCACTCCCTTCCCCCCCATGTCCTTAAAATCATAGGACTGTAATAAGCCAAAAATGCTCGACATGGTCCACAGGAGTATTTTTAATTATGCTTGTTAGACAGTCTTGTCCTTTAAGATGCATGAGGGGAACGAGCTGCACAGGATTTGTGACAAAACACACTCCCAACCTTCAAAAAGTCAAGCTGGGAAAAAAATAAGAGGTGGATGCTTTAAAAGAAAAAAAAAATGGACTGGTGCTTAAGAGTGCTCATTTTTCTGTAGCAACTGTGTAATTAGCCAATAATTACACTAATTACACTGACGCTAATTAGACTGTGATTACAGGAACAGGGGAGCACTTATTTTAAACTGTGGCTTTATAATTTTTTTATTTCTTCAGAAGACAGAGATGAGTGCAAAGACCCCATATAGCAGTGCACAGGGGTAAGCAACCAAGAACTGCTGCCCATCCATGGCCAATGCTGAGATGAAGATCTTTGAGGCTGAGAAACTGCACCAGCCAATGATTGTTGCTGTTAGTATTATTCCCAACATACCCCTGAAGAAGACAAGAAGAAATAAGCAGGTTAGTCTCAATCATCTTAGTTCTTTCAACACACTGAAATGCACATTTATACAACTTAACAAAGTTACACAAGGGTTAATGTAAACGTACCTGTAAAACTGAACTTACTAAGCAGATGAAAGACGACTGGAAGCTGCACAATATTATGCATATGCTTGAAATGTGGTCCAGCTCATACATTTTTTGTTCCATTCTTTTGAGTAATATACTGCATTTATCTTTGTTGTGTAAAAAAAACATAAAAGCATGAAAACATCTAAACACCACAACCAGACTACAATGCATCTGGCTCCATATGGCTAACTTGCAAGACTGATGCTGTACACATCAAAACCAGTACTGATTTATATTCATTCTGATCCAAGGCTTCATTTAGGAAGGTTCTCCAACAGCTTGCATGGAGTTTTATGGATATACATTGTATTTTATACTATTTTGCAGAAGCCTTGATGTGTCTACAAGTGCATGTTAATGAACAGTCTTAGTGGAGTACAACAGTTATACTGTTACAAGGTTTTTACTACATCCTTATTTTGTTTGTGTAGCAACCCTATAGTCCACTTGAACTAGACTGAAGGGCTGAAAAAGGATGCTTTGACATGGACTTGATTTATATTTCAGAATTGCTGTGCCCCTTACAAAGTTATTTATAAACAAGTAATGCACCAACACAACTGTTCATGTGTGTACTCACTGTAATGAAAAGAGGACGCCGAAGCTGGAGAGAACGATCATGGGGAGGAGGCAGTATCCCAACACGCTGGCCACACAGCCGAACGACACGCCTGTCATACTCATAAGGTTGAGCAAGCAGTACATGCCAAGGCAGCCGATTGCACTGATGCCATACACATAACCAAACTGGATCTTACCGGACTGTAAATGGAAGACAATAACAACAATTATAGCACCCCCACAAAAAAATATATAAAATAATTTGAAGGACAGGTTTGATCCAAGTTAATCATACAACAGGCCTACTGATGTTTGTGAGATGTTATGCAAACATGATTTTTTTTTTACACCATGTACATCTGTGCAAACAATTTTAGGGAATTTTTATTCATTGACAGAAACCTACTTATATTACAACACTTGGTTAATTAAAGTAGAAACCATTACCTATTACTACTTAAACAGAATCATCTATAGCACAGAGCCTAATGATGAAGAGAAATATGCAACTGTCCAAATGCAATCATATATGTTTGAATTTGAAAGATTTTTCATTAGAATCAACCCAGTAACTTACCAGGAGGAGTGTTGCCCCAAAAGCCAAGCAAAAGACCATAGGGCCTGCCAGGTCTGTCTCGTTCATGATGCTACCATCTGCTGCTTTCATGGGATGGAGCACTGTCAGGGTCTTCTGCCAGATGTGGTCAAAATTGATTCCCAACTCTTAGAGAAAACAAACACAAACCACACATTACAAATGACAAAACTATTAATGGAAAACTGTTCTATAATCTATATAACTACACTAATATTGTCAAGAAAAGAATGGTAATAGAAAAGGCAATAACAAATTGTATTTTCTACTTTTGCTTTATAAACGACTCCTGTAGTAAAGTAAGCTGGGAATTGGAGCATTAGAAACCGATATACTAATTGGGGCGGTTTCTAAGGATCAAATCATGTTTGATTGGATGTTTTTTGATGAACAAAAGATAAGAGTCAAATCTGCAACTATCCAAATTCAGTGGGTGTTTCTTTTAAAGAAACATATTCCAAAATCTTTGAAACAATGTAATAGTTCAAGAAAGGTAACATGAAACAGCAAATGAAGAAATCTACAAACATCTAAAGAAGGACAATTATTTCTACAGTTCAACTGATGAAATTCCATTATGCCTTTTTTTTTTTATTTCCAAAATTTACTGATAAGAAGCTGTAGCCTTCAGGTTGCAGTGCACCTACCCTCTAGCAGTGGTGGTTCATCATCAAAGCTGTTACTGTACATGGACTGTGACGTGGAAGGTGTGTAGGTCTGTGTGGGCTGGAAGATTTGTCCTGTATAAGGCTGCTGGGGTTGCATCATTCCCGGGGAAGGGTAGCCCATCGGTTGGGAGTAATCATACTGACCATATGGCCTGAGAAGGAAATGTCATAGTCATTACATTAAATAATTCTTTAAATAAATAATTTCTACATATGGTGACAGTGAGAGAGAAAAAAAAAAGGTTATTGTGCATAATTATAGCACATAGAAGGGAATAACATTGCTAACTTTACTGTAGCAGTAGGACTGGATGATAAATCAATTTTATTGAATATTTCAAATTTGTCATTTATACAATATATTTTTATGAAAATCAGGATCTTTTCCTCCATTTAATATGGACCACCAACGCTCTCTCTGGGCTTCAATAGTTAACAGAATGCACAGTCCTCACCCTGCCTGTCTCCCACAGACATGTGCAGACACACATAACAAAACACAGCAGCAACAGAAGAAGCTTGTTCCCATAAAGCTTCAGGTCATCAGTTATTTGGAACTGATTCAGTTTTGCTATATTGGACTCGGAACAAGTCGGCATGTTCGAGAATTAATTTAAATAGTTTCTAATAAAGATGGAAGATCAACAAACTCATTTTAGCACCTCCAACAGAGACATACCGCTGAGTGGTTGACTGATTATATTGCTTATTTTGGGAAACCATAGGGTATAATGCAGCCTGAAGACTTAACCATCAACTTTCAGCCGGTGTGAATGTGGGCTGGTTTGCCAGAAAGCACAAAGGTTCTGAGACTCCAAAACAAAACCAGAATCTGAGCGGTGTCTGAAAGCACTAACAGATATAGTGAACTGAGAAACGCTACTCTTATGCTGCTACATTGGGCAACACTCGATTCTTTACTTTTTTCTTTCATAATTTATTCAATTACACATGCAATGCTGTCAGTTTCACCAATCAGACGTAGCCATGCAGTCACATGACCACACACAAACCATGGTGGCATAGCTGCAAAAACAAACTCTTCATATCTAGCAAACAGAGAATTAAACATCTATGAAAACTACCAGAGGCAACCGTCTGTAAAGCTTGAAGATGAACACTCCTGGCCTCATAGACAAAACATGCTTCAAAGTTTTTAAAGGCTGGGTCAGCAATGGAGGAAGAATTAGAAAAGAGCCACTTTATTCTCTTACTTGTTGTAGGGGTTCTCAGCATTGCTGTAGCCATAGCCACCCTGGCTTTGATCGTCTACACTGTAGCTGGACTGGTAGAAGTCTGTGTTGAAGTTGTCAAACCCAGACATTTCTCACTCTGTAGGTTAAAATAAACAAATAAATAAATAAATGTATCATATATTTGCTTATTATTATTATTATTATATAATAATAATATCTAATCAAATTTTATTTAGAGAGCACTTTTCATACATAACAGTAGCACAAAGTGATTTACATTCTAACATGTACACAAAAACAATGTTTGCAAATAAAAATAATATAAAACAGCAATTAAAAATCCACACTTACTACTACTACCTAATGAGAATTTAATCTGGCTTCTGGCTTGACACTACTGTGAGGAAACTATATTTTGGGGATCTGTCCACACCAGGAGCCACCATGACCACAGAGGCTGCCGCCACGGGGACAGCCCAGGTCCGGGCAGGCCGGGGCCCACACCACATCCATTTGGCTGTGGTGCAGGGCACCTAGCCACCCAGACTACAGCCATCCCCATTTCAACAATCCTGCAGACCAAGCAAATAATGGTCCCAATGTGGAAAGTCTCCACAGTTGAAGTGTTTTAAAACAAAACAAACAAACAAAAAAAAAAAACAAAAACAAAACAAAAAAAAAAACAGAGACGATTATACACGCTGTGAAGACCTGACATAGAGGAAACCAAGTCTTTGGTAATATGCATTAGTCCCAAATATCTGGGTATCACTACCTTGAGAGGATTTTCAACAAAGTAATGATCATTAAATTTATTATGTTACATTTGAAACCCTGAAATAGAAGGCAATAGAGATTAAAGACCTGAAACTTCTAGTTCCTTCCTGTTGTTTGGACGTGACTACCACCAAAATAACAAAGTCAGCATTTTAAAGGTATAAATTTAAAATAAAGACAAAATATAGACGGATCTTCCCCATGTATCTTCAAACCAATTTTTCCACTTAGACTTAGATTGCTTAGTACACTATGAGTTGTTCTAGACAACAAAACAAGTTATAACTGTCAGGTGCATGAAAACTGTCCGAATAATTAGCTGAACTAAGTTATTAAGCAGTATAAAACCTTTTGAACGCCAATGTTTACATTGCTTTCGTTAAGGAGGTTGAGAGTAGCACTACTAACTGGGCTGATTAATTATGGATAACGTTAGCAACCTCAAAAGGTATCAGCTTCACACACAAAGCCAAGACAAATCATGTATGTTGTTAAATATTGTTACGTGTGCCCGCTATGGCATGTACTAAAGACCAATAACACTTAAAAAGATAACTTATATGGTCAAAATAGAGCAACAGACACTAATCTTTGTGAGGATAACGCAGCGTTCATTCTGCAGCTAGTTGCTCAGCTAATGCTAGCTATAACAGTCGCGAGGATCTAAAATTGTCCTCATAATACCAGAGGTGGCTTAAACGTTTAATCTAAGTTTTTATACATAATAATTACTTTTACACTACGCAAGCATCATGACTCAAACTCGTACCTGTGACGCTGGACAACCTTAGTCAAAGCCCTGCCAACTTGACTGTGGTTGCTACGTGTCAGGAGAAAGGTAAAACTTCCGGGATGATACGCAGCTAACGGGAAGTCATCAAGGACCTAATTCATAAGTCGGTGCAGAAAATGCGACGCTCTCTGTAGACGAATAGCGATATTGCATTGCTTAAATTGATCTGTGCATCCCCTTTACCTCATTTGGAAACATTGTTAAAAAAGAAAATAAATAATAAAAAAAAAGCTGCAATTAAAACCTTAAAAGCCAATACATAAAAATAGCTGGAATATATTTGCTCCTTTGCCAGTCTTTTGGGTTCAGAGTAATTTTTAACGACAAAGGGCTTGTGGTTGCAAATTGAGACAGAAGAGAGCCTATAATGAAGATAGTATGGCAGGACAAGTATCAGTCTCCTGGGAAGAACAAAAGTAGTCTCTTTCAAGAGGAAGCAAAGAAGGAGATCAATCACTCTCCATGTGCAGGAGAACTGCACCAAATGCTGCAGGTGGTTAAAGCCTCTTTGATGAGACAGATAATGCAAAGTAATGGGCCCATGAGGTCTGCTGACAGGAAGCAGGGACAGCACGAAATGAGAATCAGAGGCAGGATCACACGTGGGTTGGAGCTGTGAGATGTGGAAAACTACAAAGGAATAAAGGTAGGTGAAAGATGATACAAGTCACTGAAGATCCCCCTCCAGCTGTCACTGTTATTGCTAAAAGTCAAAAGAATATGGGAATATGGCTTCAAGAGAGAATTGAAATAAAATTTGCAAACTGAGTAGAAATATAGGTGATAATTTGCAGTAATCATTATCCCACAAGCTCTGTTAAAAGTACTGAATGAATCTCACACTCAAATCTCATTAAAACTAGAATTTCTCACACCTTCAGAAACACTCCATAAAACAGAAAAGACAAATACATTAACTATAAACTAGCTTCAACTGTATGAAAGGAAACTGAGGCTTTTCTTTGTCTTTGCCTGGAATCACAAGCAGATACATGCATGAAGAATGATTTTCTATTCATTCACAACATATATACTGAATGTCCTCCATCACTGACAGAAAGTCCTTGCCAACATGTTCTGGGTCTTGGGGCAAAATTACACAATAAACAATAAGAGAAAATTTGAATGCCAGGTAAGATCTTCTTAAATCTTGTTTGAAGCAACAACTGCAAATAGATTAAATCCTTTATCTCTTTTAAGTACCAGGAATGGTGATAACAAGTGTGATTTGCAAGTGTGATTCTGCTGGTGATGGATTAGTTGTTCACAGGATTCATATAGATTCATAAATGTTTAAATAACCTGGTCTTTTGCAGCTCAAAGATACTCAGGATCAGGTGTCTTCTTAAGCAAAGACAGACAAAGACAACTCTAAAAACACAGGTGGGTCAAATAATAATAGCAGCATCCATTAAAACACAACAAGCAGAACCACTAAGAAGAAGAAGAAGAAGAAGAAGAAGAAGAAGAAGAAGAAGAAGAAGAAGAAGAAGAAGAAGAAGAAGGAAGCTTTACAAAAACCTCTTAACTGTGCAGCCTTGACGTGGATAATTTCTGTCTCAGGATACACAAATTTAATTTGATGCATGAAACATGAATACTAACAGCAAAGACTCATGACTAATCATGAGTAGAAATGAGTTGCTTTCTCTCCATTGCCTCTCATCTTTCTTTAGACTTTTAATCATTCTTATACTTGAAGAACACGTCTTTCTTCTTAATCCACTTAATTAAAGAAAATTGAAAAGCACCAGAGAGGGTAATTGAATTTAGGGCAGTGTATTTCCATATACAGTCATAATTGCCTTCTTTAATATAGTCTCAGCTGTAATCCTGCTGTCACTGTCTGGGTGGATGAGTGGATTAAAACCATATAATTTCCTCTATTGCAGCAAACTCACATCTGCAACCACCTACTGTATCCTCAATTGAAGATTTCTCTCTCTGCCTCCATGTGCAAGGAGAATGGGCCAGTGTAAAAAACAAACAAACAACAACAACAAAAAAAACAAACAAAAAAAAAAACAAACAAAACAAATGTAGATGTATACAAAAATTGGTCACCTTTAAGTAAAGCTAATATAAGTGAAAATATAGTGAATCCCCCCCACACAGTACTATTTCTAGCTAAGAATAGATAGATACATTTTTAAAATATTTATAAGATTAACATCCTTTAATTAATCTAATTCAGGTTCCTGCCACCATACTGATGTGATTGCAGCACAGATCAGAAATTTGTAGGCATCTGGTACTTCTCCTACTACTCCTTTCTCAGAAGCCTCTTTTTCTCTCTGTGAATGAGCGACATGAGCCATAAACTAACAATCCACAGACGACAAGCTTGTGAGATTTGTTTGTTCCAAAAATGGGGACCATCCAGTCACTTGAGATTTAAGAATTTACAATAAATATGACAATATCTCTGCTCATGTAGTGAAAATAAAGCACTCTGGTTGGCACCACTCCACCTTTTGGCAATTAACCCGCCAAAACAAATTTAGAGGTTTCTAAAAGCCTCATGTTAAAACTGTTATGTTGCTCTCTTTTTCCTCAGTTTCAGTCTTTCTCTCTAAGTTTCGCCTTCCACGTACTTAAACCTTAAAGTACACACTGCAGTATTTCGTTTCAGCCTATCAAAAGGAAATTTCTTTCTTATTTTTTTCTTTTTTTTCAGAAGCATTTTTATACATTAAAAATACCATGTCATTCAAGTTCTTATGTTGCTGATGCAAGGATCAAAGACCAGTCTCAGCACTATAAGTCTCATGCCAAGATCAGTTTGTTTGAGGATGAGAACTATATGGTGTGGATGGGGAAAAAAGTCCAAAGAGAAAGCTGTCCAGCTAATTTTCAGGTTTCTGTTCCACAAATACATCATTAAGATCCATCTTAGTAAGTAAACTTTAGTTTGGTGGATCATTTCTTCGATGTACTAGGGGCCAGATTGTTGTGGCCGTGTATGGTTCTTCCACATGCTACTAAAGCCCCTTTTTGTTAAATGGATAAATTCTTAAACTGCCAAAATGTCTTGTTTCTTCAGATTTCAGCTCTGTTGCTCATCCTAGAAATGCATTTTCATTACTAATGTGGCTTATTTTAAGGGAAATAAACAGGCTTTCCAACATTATAAAATAACAATATCACTTATTTCATAGAATTGTTACAACAAACAAATAATCCACTGAACCAAAATTTCAAGTTTGTACGGCTAATTTTCATGTTTGCATTATCATATAGATTGATATTAAGTCAATATAACCAGACTAATATAACAGCTTAAAAATGAGCAGTATCCAATGTGATCAGTACAGTTATTTACTTATTTACTTATTTATTTATTTTTTATTTTGTAAACCTTGTGGGCTATATTTTAAAGTCAATCATGGACTTTTGGTGCCTTGTGCGTCTGAAGGTGGCCCATTGTGGATTTTGGTTCATGTTTTTGAAGAGCCCCGTGTTACAGATTAATTTAATTCCTGTAGAGTTAGAAGTAATTTATTTAAATCTATCATTCCCTCTACTGATGACATTTTCTCTGTGTCTCTGAGACAGTACAACACCTGTCTAACCCTATACTTTATAGTTGGAAATATATTCTTTTCTTGAACTTATGCATCTGTTTCCCTCAAAATGTAACATTGTTCACTGCAACCAAAACATCTTGTTTATTTAAATGTTCCTTTGCAGACATCCAAGGCTGAATTATGTGGTGAGGATGCAAAAAAGGATTTTTCAGATGACTTTTGCATGAAGGACTTATTTGAGCTGGTGTTGTTAATCAGTTGAACAGCACTAGAATCTGCCTCCTGAATGTCTTTGGCAGTTAAAAAATGTTTTGATTGACCTTTATGATAGTTCTAACTATCTCTGATAAAGGTATTGTAATCATGCAGACCTCAGCTTGACCTCCACTGTTTCTGTTAATTATCATTTTCTAATTACACTACATCTTGAGGTAATAGTTATAGCGATCTCTTCTCAAATGTTTATAGGAGAAGTTTATTTTTAATTGTATGGTTTTTGCAGATGAGTTCATTTTCCATTCACTTAAATTTTCTCAGAAACCTAAATTCTGAGATCACACTGTAAATGCCAAAGTCATTCATGTAATACCAAAACCCTCCCTACTCAAATTCTTTTCTTGAGTATGTTTCCTTATTTAGATAAATTATTTGATATAATAATAAACTGGTTCACGACAAAATCATTAGTGTGGAATCTCATGGCCAGAAACAACTCCCACATGGTTTATATAACCAGTGTAGGACATCTAAAATAAGCTATCACTAAAATTTTATATTTTTCTCACATCAAACATGTCTGCCTCATGACTTTGAAAACAGGTATGAGCTTTTGTTTTGTCTTCAGCTGTCTTGTTTATCTCAATGTCACCCTTTTCCACTTGGCTTCATGCAAAACTTCATCACAGTGATGCCTAATTAAAACTACTGTCAAAAGAGAGATAAGCATCTGTCCCAAACTAAACTTTTTCTCTGTCTCTAGAAAATTGGCACTATAGTCCATGAACATATTCAGTGTCTGACACAAAACTAAGAACTATTTTCATAAAGCTGAAAAAGAAATGAAAAAGTTTGACGCACACAGTAAGCCAATAATAGAAATATTTGTTGCCAAGATCACTTGTAAAATCATCCTTAGATGTTAACTATGAAATGGAATTTGCTTTTAACGTTTAATGTTAATTAATCAGCATCAGCCCACTGATCTACACTCAATATATTGGTTCCTACCTCAGGGTGCAGGAGACTAAGACAGTTACTTTATATTTGCTCTTTGCTTTATCTCCAGAGTGGTTTTATTCCACACTCTTTCGCCCATGGGCTGATTAATTCAAATATACTGCATATAAATGTCACTTTTTACAGCAGGATGTATAAAAGATTTCTGCTACAACCATCATTTCAAGATGAGGGAACTTCAAAAATGGAAATTGGACTACCTGAAAAGCTAAAGGTGTTTTGAGAATTTGTATTTTCATTAATTTTGTCCAACACTATTAACAGGAGCTACACATGTGAAGAAAATAAGCCCACGATTACACAAACACAGTTATGGTGGTCTGTTTTTTTCTTTTTGGGATGAGGTGACAAAGACAGGCAGAGGTGCACTGTGACTCCTGACAGGCACAGTGGGAGAAGAGTATCCTAAAATTCCACTGCAGCTACAAACATCCCCAAGACCTGTAATTCCTGTCAACTCTTGTTCTTTGTGTGTGATGACCCCCCACTGCATGATCTGCTGTCCTGAGGAAATTAATGATGACAGGAGAGACCCACCGCATGTTCAATTATATATTTTCTAGTCACCATCTGTCACCTTCACTTTCTCAGACCCCCAGATGTTATTCATTTTTTGGGGTGTATGCAGAGGGACTCATGTAGCTCTTAACTGCTCATCTGATTTATCATACTTTATGCTGTGTTGTATCTAGGTTTGGCAGTCATATAGCAAATTAAAAACTATGTACGTTCTGTGAATGTGTATAAGATGAGGAAGATTAATAGATTTTATTTCCTCTAATTCAGCAATAAATTTGAGGCATGAATTACAATACTAATTATCCTTTAAATCATACACATCAAATTGATAATAGAACTAGCTAAAGATTAAAGCTGGATACTATACCTTTAAAGAGGTTTTACAGTTCCAAGGACTTTAGATTTTTCCCATCAAAAGATTTGTTACACGGTGAAGGCCTGTGGAAACTGTTCTTTAATCCCAAGAGCCTGAACGTACAGCATTAGAAAACCTGCAGAGGGAGATATGTTGTGCTGTGACAATCACACACTAGCACTCTCCTACACACTGGCAGAATTATGCACTGCAGGAGAGCTGACTGTGGCAGTAAACTAGCACAGCTATCTACCCCTCCGCAGTGTTCCCACATGGCCTTTATGCTGGCAGAGGGAGAGCCGACGCTTAGCAACATCTCATCTACATGGTTTGCCACATCAACAGGGTCAGGATCCCTTTAGGCCTGGTTGATCTCTGCTGAGCTGTGCACCGCCAATGAGGAGCCTCAGAGGTGCTGAGACTTGGAAGGACAGAGGTTTACTGCTAGGATTTCTTCTTATCAAAATAAAGGTTATGCTCATTTTATCTGTATGTGCTCTTCTTTCAGGAGCTCTCATTAACTATTTTAATCTTTGCTGCTGTTACTCTCAAGAATAAGTATAATACAACATTAAAATAATTTAAATCCTGTGTTTAATTTAAAATTGTATAAATACAATACTTAAAATGGTCAATAATGCTGTTTAATTTTTTTTTATGCAAGAATTTTATACCAGACACAATACAACAAAATGAGGACAGGGTATTACCCCATTACATCACAAAATATCTGATCATAATCATACTGATGACGTTCAGCTATATGTTACTGTTTTACCAGGGGCCTCTGGTCCCATACAAAGCTTAAGTGCATACCAAAATATATATTTGATCTGCTGACGTCATATCATATGAGCCACAAGCTTCTTCTTCTTCTTTTTAAACTTGTCATGTCGAGGACGGCAGCAGGCAGAATGATGGCTGCTGTGTTGTGCCGAACAAATTTGTTTTGCCAAGGGGAGCTTTATGGGTATAAGGCTCCTCTTGATAATCTGATTTTTTAAAATTTGTTTATTTATTTTGAATTATTGAATTTATGTAATTTTGCTGGACCTGACCAGATGGAACAGAAGTAAAAAAAGAAGAGTAATGATGAGTATTAAAAAGGAAAGTATAAAAAAGAGAGAGGGGACAAAGATGCAGTACATAGAAGGCAACAACCCTTCAGTCCAACACAAGACAACCAACTGTTACTCCTGTACAGAAGTACAACAGAGAATTTCCCACAGCTTTTGCAGGTAAACTAAACTGACAGGCATCAGGAGTTCCTGGAAAAATAACCAAGACAACAACAACATGTATCACAACAACAGCCAAAGTAACAGAAACACACAAAAACCAAACAAAAAAGCTCTTAATGTATAAAACCACTGAACAACTTAATGACTTGTGTCAGCATGCCGAGTATGAGGAGTCAGGATTGAGCAGAGATTAGTGTGATCGTGCAAATGCGACCACGTGAGGCTAGAGGCAGACTAGGGAAGCCCAGAGACCCAAGCGATCAGCAGCAATCCCGGAGTATGAACCCAAGCCACCCCACCATGAAGATGACCCTGGAACCACCCCGAGGGTGGCAGAGGAAAGCCCCAGCCAGAACCCCCCTGTGGTCATGGGGCATGGTCAAGATCGGCAGGCACCGGCCATCCAGGGCGGCCAGAGCAAAGGGCCCTGAGCCCCAAAAGCCCAGAGGAAGCCACCCCATCCCAAGGCAGAGGGCCTGCACCATGCCCAGAAGGACCAGGCCCGCACAGACAACCACCCAGCATGGGCCACCACCCATCCCAATGTTCCAGTTCCACACCTCCACCACTATCCCATCCTTCTACCCCCTTCCTACCTTTCCTTTTTTTAAACGATTTTCTTGAACATGTACACTGGTGGTGATGATGATCTGGAGGGGATAACAATAAAGACAATGAAGTATTTTCTGTTGATGTCAGTTTGTATCATATGGTATGTACGTATTTTCTTGTCTGTTGTTCTGATCATCTACAGCACATTGGGTTGCCTTATGTATAAAATGTGCTTTATTAATTAGCCTTTTCTAGCTTTACATGCAAAACGCGGTTTTCAGTGAAGTCATTTAGGAGACACTCATGACATTTGAATTGCAAGTGAAGAACATAGCTCATCTGGCACCTGTATAAAATAAGTAGGGCCTTCCCTTAATCAGACAGAAAGTGGATGGCAGCACATATTGCTCCAAAATCTATTTATACTAAACATGTGCAAATGCATCATTTATCTGCATCTGTGATTAGAAGTTGGAAGGTCCTTCTCCTTTTTAGCCTAAAAGTGCAGCATCCATGATTACTGATTATTAAAAGTTTTGTTCTTTCACCCTAGAGGAGAATTTTCCATTTCAACTCGGGCCGTCTTGAAGATGAAAGACAAAACCAAAATATTTTATTATATCAAGTTCAGCTTTCATAAAAAAAAAAAAAAAATCTCAGTTTCAACATTTAACATGTCTTTGTACAGTGATATAAATTGAGCAAAGTGTTTCTACTAACTACAAATTATTTAGTTATGTTCATCCAAACATTTTACTCTTCTTTTGTGTAGGTAAGTTTTATTGGAAACAGTATTTTAAAGAACTGGTTACTGAAATTAAAGTAGAGAGCACATAATTGATTGAGACATGTTTTTATGACTTACTCTTCATAAGTCACTTTAAAGTTAGTTCTTAACTTAGATCAAACATAACTCAGAGTAGAAAAATTACTGTGCAAAGATGCAACAAACATAAGCAGATCAACCAAACTTCACGTAGATTTTTGTGATATCCGAGTAAAAGTAGACACTTCAATTTAATTTAGAAATGCAAAATAAATCAAAATAACCTTTCAAGGTCTTCTAATTATCTTTTGACGTTATAAAAAGCAGAAAATTCTGTCTTGTATTTTGTTTATTTTTTGAGCCGGTAACATGCAAATAAAGACACCATAAAATGCCCTGGATGGTTTTTATTTTTGCCGGAATTCATGTCCTCAGTGTCGACTCTAGTGTAATTGATTTGACAGCTCATCTGCGTTGGATTTCTGTCTGCATAGATTGATGAGTAAGTAGACTCTGGCTTACAGTCTAACTCTGTGGATGAATGATTTTTATTTATTTATTTTGTTTTAAGAACTTGGATTTCTTCCTCACTGCTGAGCTGTCAGATCCTCCACTCCCCTCCCATCCTTTTGCTACTCCCACACTTGATCCCAGCCAGCTGCTCTCTGAGTCCAACATGGTGCAAATACAATTCAACGCCAGCTATTGTGTGATACTCACAGAACTCCAAGTTTTTACACTGCATACTATTTTGACTATATCTATGAGTGGGATTTTTGTTTACCAAGATGTGAATGAGAATATGAAGACTGTCTGTTATAATTTTCTAACTTATCTTCTTAATACCATTTCACACAGTCACTGGCTGTCCCTGACATCTTTTAAACCTGCTGCAGGATATATAAAACATGCCTGTAACATAAAATGAGGCTTTGTGTGTGTAATAAGATAAAACGTATCCAGTAAATGACTATTTATAAGTTGTGAAAGACTGATAACTTGAACCTTAGAAGATGAATTATCAAAACTTGAGCCCTTAGTCAACTTGTCTACAAGTTGTGTAATGCTATGACACCATCCTCCTTAAGAAATAGACTGCCTGCTTTATATTTTAAAATAAATGTCTTATGCATTCACCTTTTAGCTCATCTTGTCTTATTCTTTATAAAAGTCCTGGACAAACGATCAGAGACCACAACAACAAATCAATTAATAGAATATGGTGAAATAGAAGATTACATTTCATTCAGAAAAGGTGTGGCTATAGCTAAAGATTTTTGCAGATTTATTACAGCAGCAGGAGCATAGCCTCAGATCTCACAACTCAACCTTCTGTGGAACAAAACAAAACAAACAAAAAAAAACAAACAAACAAACAAACAAAAAACACAAACAAACAAACAAATACAGGTTATGGTTCTTAGTATTCGAAGGAATGACGGCAAAAAAAATGTGGGTTCTTGTATTTTTGTGACCACCCACATTGTGGCATTATTTTTGACAAGTGAAAGCATTTCACCATAGGCCAGGTTTTGCCAAGTTTTCTGTTCTTTTACAGTGCTTATGTAAGCAACTGAGACCAAATCCACCCAATATTCTTCAAGGGATACAGAGTTGCATTGAGCAATTTTTTTTCTTATTTCTATTTTTTATCACCACAGAGCCATGAAGAGGCCATGCAAATTCTAGACACTGAAACTTGGCAGTTTTATCTGTAAACTTTTTGTACACCATCCTTGTGGAAGAAGATTATCTAAAGCTGTTTTATCTTAAAGTGATTTGGCAGATTTTCACCCCCCTTAACAAAGGCTAATTTCATGTTGCATCCTGTCTCTATGAGCTCTCTCCAGCCAGTGAAAGTCAGTCCGATGTTGAATCTTGTCTTATCTCTTGCTCTGTCAATTTCTATCTTTATTTTCCTCACTTCCTCTGTTAATGTCGTCTTGGGTTTCATTGCTGAATCAGTCATGGTGCGTGTCCAAAATGACCAGTGTGAGATCCTGGCCTGTGCGATGCAGTGCTGTAAAGCTAAGAGTCTGTGTGGATGAAACCCACATTAAAAAAACAAATATCAGAATTGTCCATGCTTAATTTAGCAGTGTCATCCAGCATCATCCCTACGTCAACAAATGAAAAGCAAAAGAAAACAGAAGGGTAACTCTGGATATTGCTGGTTAAGTCTAAAATAGCTTTGGATCCACACTCCCTGCTCTTTTAAACTTGGCTGTTGGCTGTAAAAACACACTGTCTTGCTTGATGTTGTCTCCTGTACTCTGTAAAAGACACACATACAAACACAGACACCTGCTCAGTCACTCTTAGTAAGAGGGATGACAGCTCTGCTGCTCTGCTGCAGGCAAAGAAACAAGTTCAGACATTCAGCGTTCCAGCTCTCAGTGGTCTCTTGCTGGCTTCTACTCATCCTGGCTCCAGGAGTCACTTATGTGTCCTTCAGCCTGCTGTGCTCTGGCTGCCAGAGACCTCCATGTTTAGAGGGCTTGCTGTTTAATAGCTTTGTCCCCAAGAGAGGGCAGTCGATCTGCTTTTGCAGGGAAAGCTGCATATGTTGTGCATAAAGTGGAAAAAGAGAAGTTTGAGGGGCATAGCACCAAATCTGATCTGATTGCTGGAAAATGCTAAAAATACCTTACTTTGATACCAAATCTGGGACTTTGGGACTTGTTGCTGATTCCCTCAAGAACAAAATGCAGTTTATTTTTAAAGATCAATACTGTATAGAAAAGACATGCTGTACTAATTATGAATTTGTGGCATACTTCTAACACAAGCTGAAAAGCTTGCTGAGCAGTTAATAAGGAAACGTCTGAGACTGATGAGTCATTGCTTTAGCTGCTGGATGTGTCAGAGTGCACATCAAAAGTAGGACAACAGGAACTCAGTTTGGTCTAAATTCAGAGATCTCATAGAAACTCACAGGAACACAGAAAAAAATTACTGTTGGGATATGTAATTTGTGTGCCAGCAGAGTTTAAATGAATGCATACGCCCAAACAGGCCTAACTCCATACAGGTGTATGAGCATCTGCTCTTTTCTTAAGGAAAAAAAGGAAGTTTCCAGGAGAAAAATGCTCAGCCTTACAGAAACCAATCACACTTATACAGATTTACATATGGAAGCTGCTCTGTACAGCGGCAGGTGGAGTAAAGGGGCTTTCCTCAAGTGTAGTTCTGTTTTCCCACCTAGAGTTTTCATGCCAGACCAAAGTTCAAATCACCGGCTTTGTTTGTTTCTCCCACACAATAAACACAAAAGCTGAATACTAATATATGATGAATAATGTGTGTTTATATAGTTTTTGCAATTTTGACTTTTAAAATGAGTAAGTGTTGTTGGAAAATTGGTTGTTTAGTGTATTAATGATACAAATAGTTCAAAAAACTACTACATACTAATAATTTCAAAATCTCTGTGAAAATAAGAATTTACACAGGCAATTATTTCTGCCCACTTTAAGATCCTTACGCAATGACAGCTTATATTTATTTTTTAAACTGCAACAATCCGCTTTGTAGACTGACAATTCCCAGACACCAAACAATGTCTGCCCAAAAATGACCCTTATCTGCAATTTTGTTTGGCCCATATTTGGCCTTGACTTATGATGTCAATTCCATATAGGTGTGGCTGCCAAAACTCAGTCACATAATCACCACATATGACCCACAAGGAATCTGTATCCAAGCTAGCTCCTTATATTTGAACACTTCTGGCACACAAGACTTTCAAATGCTGTAACTGAGGCATTAGTGCAAAAAGTGGCCCAGATTAGGCCCAAATGTGTCTGCTAGGACATAATTAATTTATTTCAATATTTTTATTAGGTTTACCTGTCAGGACACTGACTTACACAGATATATTTACTTGTGATTCAGACGCGCCCCAGTCTCCTCCCCACTGATTGGCTCAACACCCAGCCAATCATGTTGCAGCTTGCCGGAATCCCGGAAATAAAAGACTGCTGCTGAGATCATTCGGGAGGGGGAGAGGCTGGACAGCTCAGGCTGCTTCCCCGCACCTTAGAAAGGAGAAGCCGAATAGCACAGACAGCTTCCCCTCAGTTTGGCAGAATTCTGGTGGCGTAGCCAGTCTGTGTGTTTACTGTGCATAAATGGTAGCCTTTTGTGTTGCAGACTACTTTGAGGTTCCAGCAGGGCTAAACACTGGCTGTTTGTGCTTTCCCCTTGTGGGAGTAATTTGTAGTCTCGTTTTGGTTGGGCTTTACCTCCGTAACACACAGCTTGTTTTTGGCATCGCTTTATGTTAGTTTGTGTTCTGCCTTTTGATTTATCCTTGGTGTTTAAACATTAGAAGACATTGGTCGGATGTGTTGGGCTAGTTTAGAGTATTTGGTTTTCACTTAGATTATTGGAACTACTGCACTTTTGGTATTGAGTTATCACGCCAAGTTAGGGGCACCCTCTTGTTTGTTATATTTGATATGGTTTACTTGGCAGGTTTCGTGTATTGTTTCTGATTTAACTTTTGTTTTCTTTCAGCAGTTCCGCTTATCCCAACACTTGGATTCAGGTTAACTTCCTGTTTTACCCCTTTTATTCTATTCTCACCATATTAAAATGATACGTTCCAACTTTACAACTGTCCTCGACTGTCTTTTGTGTTACGTCCCTCTCACACCCCTATAACGGGATGTAACATAATGGGGGCTCGTCCGGGAGGGACAGAGTTACAATGTCGACACTAAAAGAAGTTTATCTAACAGAAGAGGCTGCTACTGAACTGCATGAAATGCCTTGTTAGTCATGCAGAACTTGTTTCTATTACTTAAGTTACCATAAGAAACACATTTATATGATGGCAGCATAGGGACTAGCTTAGTACACTTTGAACAAAGAATGTGCATCTGTTTTGTGCTGGAACATTATTGAATAGTCTGAACAGCGTATTGCTTAGGGGTCTTTAAAAAATAGGGTTTAAACAGAACGAACATGGCAAGAAGGTGCTGCATCAATATACAGTATAAGCTGCTTTATTTAAACATTTACATGTATAAGACCTCATAAAAAAGGATTAACCCATTAATCTGATTAATATATACTTTTTTAAATAAAAAAAAAAGTTTTTAACTTTGTTTACACAAAAATAAAATAAACCTACTTATGTTAGGTAAGTTAAAACATCCATAGACAGCAATTTTGGTAAAACTCATTCTCTTTACATCAGGTGAATTGTGCACTGAATGTCTGCCTGCTTGTCTTGCAAATTTCCCATCTAAAGCCTGGCATCATGCAGTGTATGGCTGTAATAAGAGATGGAAGTGGGAGCAGTATGTTGTTTATTTCAACCATCTGTGATTGGCCTGAAAATTCTCTTTAACAGTTTACTGTGTGCCATGCAGGAAGAAAATGACTGTTCTGTGATAAGATCTGTGACAAAGAAGTGAAGTGCTCATGTTTTCGCTCACGACAATAAGAAGTCAGTTTGTCTTTCAAGTGAAAAATTAAAAAGCTCTCTTTTATGTTGTCCATCTCAGAAAGATGATAAATTATGAATGTTGTTGCTGTGCTTCCTGTTGTAAATAATTTATCATATATTCTGTATTTATTTACATAAATGTAGAATATTTTTTTGGTTTGAAAAAAAACAAAACAAAACAAAAAACACCATAAACAGGAATCTTTAATAAGTGGAGAATCCTGAAAATATCTGGTGTTATTCTTTTCATGTAAATAAATGGGAATTATCAAACTGTTATGTGACTCCTTTATTAAACAGCTCTGAACTATGATTTGTATGTTGTTTTGATGTGAAAGAGAGAAATTTTGAATGTTTGCATCATCTGCTTTGATAGTCTCGCCCTGAGTTTTGCATGCCATTGAACCAAATGCCCTTTGGAGACCAAGAGAGCTGAAATTAAATAAATGCATAAGCCCAAACAGGTTTACCTCCTTACAGGTGGATAATCATCTGCTATTTAACTAGCAGCACAGCATGGAGTGTTGTAGTGGGCACATGTATTTATGATAAGTAGTCGACATGGCCTACTTCTGGGTGACAGCTCAGGTCCCAGCTGGGCTTACCTCTCCTTCTTTTGTCTCCATCTCTTCCTTTGTTTGCTGCTCATTTTGATTTAATCACTTGTTTTCTTATTCCATTTATTTTCTGAATAAAAAAAATCTTCCTTACTACATGCAGTACACAATACATTGACACATCTTCTGAAAAGGCTGGCAACTATTTAATGTAAGTTTAGAACAAAATTGTAAACAAAATTGTAAACTGCACATACCCCATCCATCCATTCATCCATCCATCCATCCATTCATCCATTCATTCATCCACCCATCCATTCATCCATCGATTCATTCATCCATTCATTCATCCACCCATCCATCCATTCATCCATCCATCCATTCATCCATTCATTTATTCACCCATCCATTCATCCATCCATCCATTCATCCATTCATTCATCCATCCATCCATTCATCCATCTATCCATCTATCCATTCATCCATTCATTCATCCACCCATCCATTCATCCATCCATCCATTCATCCATTCATTCATTCACCCATCCATTCATCCATCCATCCATTCATCCATCCATCCATCCATTCATCCATTCATTCATCCACCCATCCATTCATCCATCTATCCATTCATCCATTCATTCATCCACCCATCCATTCATCCATCCATCCATTCATTCACCCATCCATCTATCCATTCATCCATTCATTCATCCACCCATCCAGTCATCCATCCATCCATTCATCCATTCATTCACCCATCCATTCATCCATTCATTCATCCATCCATCCATCCATCCATCCATCCATCCATCCATCCATCCATCCATCCATCCATCAGATCCAGATTTCTATACCTGCCCTTCAACCTAGGCTGGAGCCCATTCCAGCTACCGTCAGGCTGGAGGAAGGGTGCAGCCTGGACATTTAGTCAGTGCTGTAGACTACATTTGTGCTAATTTATTTATTATTTTGTATGCAAGGCATGGTCTAAAAATACAGTTTTGTTTAATTCAGTGCCTGGTTGGTGGATGCCATATTGAACCTTAACAGATAATGTTATAGCTTTCAGTCCTTGATTAAAATTTCACCCATCACACCACGTGATAACGTTTAAGGAACAGAACATGAGCTCAGATGGTCAACCAACACCAATTTGATGCCAGGTGATTGTATAACTGTTCAGCATTTTAAAGTTGATTACTTTCATGTCTCTCTTTTGGTACAGTTTCCATGCCTCTGCTTTTAACTAAAGTACAGTTAAAAAGAAGAACAGCCTTTAGAACAAGTACAATAGGGAAGAGATGCCTAAGAAAGCAGTTTTGCTCAAGGCAAGGTTTATTTGGAATATGCAGAGAAAAGCCAAAGGAAATAAATAAATAAAACAGCTTCTGTTGTTATAGATGTATATTTTAAAACTTTGTCAAGCAGTATTTGCATTTGAGTCCTAATTTTCTCCTGCAGCCTTAACCTGTGCAGCAGCTGTTTGTGATGTATATTACATGTCCAACATTAACTGAATCAAATCTGGACAGAATCTTTTGCTTTTTTTTACTTTATTATTAGTCTCTCATGTTAAATTTAGATGAAATCACTTGAAAACGTCTGAGAAAAAAAATGTTATATACTGAGAAAATTGTAATGAAAGCACCTATTTGTGCATTCTTGCATTCGAAACAGCTTGAACTGGGGGATTCATCTATTTTGCAAGAGAGAGAGAGAGAGAGAGAGAGAGAGAGAGAGAGAGAGAGAGAGAGAGAGCGAGAGAAAAGCATCAAGACTAACAGAAGGGGGCGCTTTTGCTCATTTCACCAGGCCAAGACAGAAATCCCACTCAGTTAAAAGTAAGTGGCACTTAAAAACATCATTCATTTAGACTGTCATTATGAAATTTTCTTTATAAGATACACGCCAAAGTTGTAAAATTCTGACATATTATAATGAAGACACACTGTGGGTATCTAAATATGTCATGCATTTAAAAATGTTATGCAAATTGATTCAAGCTGCAGGTCATAAGGCATCATTGTGACTCTTATTATAATAATAGCATAAAGATGGATGCACTATCATCACAATGCCCTACAGGCAGCCGTGGAAGTTTCAAACTTGACCTCTGACAGAACCAAGTACTCATCTGGAGGTTCTTACACACACAGATCATAATAAGGAACTGTTGTGTGATGAATATTGGAATAAGTAAAACATTTATGTGTGTTATGTGTAAGAAGGAGGGGGTGGTTGGGGGAGGCAACAGTGAAGTGAAGACACCACCCAACTCTGTCGGGAAGGGGAGGAGGTGCTAGTGCGTGCATGCGAGGGTGAGGACATGTGGGTAGTGTTTGTCGTTTCAGCACCGCGGACAGCTCCCGGTAAGAGCAGCCATCAGCAGCGAGTTGGCTCCTTGTGATGCTTTGCAAGGAGAGAGAGAGGGAGAGTGAGAGAGAGAGAGAGAGAGAGAGAGAGAGAGAGAGAGAGAGAGAGAGAGAGAGAGAGAGAGAACGTGAATTGGGATTTAAACGTCGTTTCACAACAGCAAAGAGTAATTTTTATTTCCCCCCAGAAAGGCGTTTGCGTGAACCATTCATGTATGTAATGACTGACTACATCTAAAATCACCAGAGGACGACGTGTGTTCAATTTTCCCTGAAGTTTCTCGTCACTAAAAGGAATTTAGCCCGAAAAATTTCTTCTAGTGTTCAAAGGAAGTTGAAGAGCAAACAAAAGTGAGAAAACCGCATCAGCACCTATCCGTTTGGACTATATCCTAATATCATTTCCTTGACTTTTTTCGGGTTTTTGTGTGCTTTCGAGTGTGTGTGGAGGACAATTTAACCCATATATCTGTTGGAAAATACTCCCCGGGAGCAAAAACAGCATGTAAGGCAAGTTTCTTTTTCCTCCGATGCATTAAGATTCTTTCAACCTCCATCGTTCCCATGTAAAGCTGTTTTCCCACAGGCGGTGAGAGTCCTACAGCCACTAATGTAAGTCTTTGATGCGATACATTTTCCCTCTCTCGCAGCACTGATTCTTCCCTCCTCCCAGTTTCCCATCACTCTTGTTCACCGCATTTTAAGCAGCTGCCTAATAAACTACTGGTCGGTTGATATAAATGGATTGAAGGGGGAAATAAAAGAAAATGCTTATTCAGATTGCTGCGAGATGAAGTTGGAGACTCAAAAGAACAGCGGACACAGTTTGCGCAACTTCTGATGCTGATCCATAGTTTTTTCTCTTTTTCTTCATTCATTATTTTGAGACTTGCCGTTGAGAGAGGTGTGTAACCTGTGTGAAGCTGTTCATGACGGAAACAATGGCGCTGAGTGGAAACTGTAGGACTAACCTAAAAGACCCGGCATTAGTCCAAAACAGTTTTCCAGATGTTGTTGAATTAAACGTGGGGGGTCAGGTTTATTACACACGTCACTCAACTTTGGTGAGCACCCCAAATTCATTACTTGGTAAGCTATTCTCCTCTAAAAAGGACGCCACAAACGATTTAGCAAGAGACCCCAAAGGTCGTTATTTCATCGACAGGGACGGGTTTTTATTTCGATATGTATTGGACTACCTCCGAGACAAGCAAGTGGTCCTCCCAGACCACTTTCCCGAGAAAGGGCGGCTGAGAAAAGAGGCAGAGTACTTCCAGCTGCCGGACCTGGTAAAGCTATTGACCCCTGATGATATCAAGCAAAGCCCGGACGACTATTTCCACAGCGACTTTGAAGATGGGTCTCAGGGCAGTGACCAGAGGCAATGCCCGCCACCCTCCCTTGTCCCCGCGGATAGAAAGAGCGGCTTCATCACGGTTGGGTACCGGGGGTCGTGCACCATGGGTCGAGAGAGCCAGACTGACGCCAAGTTCAGGAGGGTACCTCGGATACTAATTTGCGGCAGGGTGGCACTCGCTAAAGAAGTGTTTGGGGAGACTCTGAACGAGAGCCGGGACCCAGACAGGACCCCGGAACGGTACACCTCCAGGTTTTATCTCAAGTTCAAGCACCTGGAGAGAGCTTTTGACATGCTGTCGGAGTGTGGTTTCCAAATGGTGGCCTGCAACTCGTCTGTCACAGCCTCGTTTGTCAACCAGAACACCGAGGACAAGATCTGGTCCAGCTACACAGAATACGTTTTCTACCGTAAGTCACACCTTTGGTTTTATACTGCAGAAGTTGAACGTACACGCGCATGCACGCACAAACATACAGCCACTAGACGGCGCACTTGTTGTGTCAGTGTGTGAGGAAAAACATCTGGTAGTGTGGTAACGGGTGGGTCTTCCGGCAGGGAAGAACTTCTCTCTTACAGATGTGGGTGGTGACTTCCAGAGGCAGTGTGATGTCATTTCTATTGTACTGCAGTGCATTTATTCACATTTTATCAGTCTCATTTGCTTTGACAAGGTCAAAAACCTTGTCAACAGCATGGTAGATTTTCACGACAGACATAGGAATCACATAAAAATGTTCCATTTATTTGTGACCAGCATCCATAGTTGATATTCAGGTACCACTACACTCATGCTCAGGTGGAGTATAAGGTTTTGTCTGAGCCCTGTGGAACAAAACCAATTAGAGATCACCTTTCTTAATTAGGGTTAAACCAAGGTGTTGTTATCTCTCCATGGAAGCAATGGAACCTTTGCAGCAAACACTTAACTGAGAGGCTAATTCATATTTTGATCTCAATGTGTTCAAGCTTATTACGGTATGTTGCAGTATTCAGTATGCTCCTGCAGTTTATATTTCAGAAGATTCAACCAGATTTTAATAATTTCACTCAGAGCCACGGCAGCTGTCAGAGCAATGATTCGTCAAAGCCTGGCCATTTCCCATCACGGAGCAATTTGCTACTCCACCTCCTCTCTCTTTCATCCAGCCCATCCTTTTAACTTCTTGCATTTCCTTCTGGCTTTGCTATGTCTTTCTTCCATTTCTCCATCTGTGCCACTTGCTAGCTACAATGAAGGAGTCTGGCACAGAGGCTGTGAAGAACTCATCATGACTTTTATACTGGCCCTCATAAGATTTTATAATGCCACATTTTAATCCATATTCTTTAATGTAGCAGTGCACAATTATTCATAAACCTGTGTCTAAATCTTTGATACCAGAATAAAATGGTTTTTAACACATTTTTCCCTAAACTGGAAGCAGTGAGCATGTTTTAGAGGTCATGGGAAGTCCTGAAATATAAAAGCCTAAATAAGATGGTTGTGATTAAAAAAATTCAGAAAGATTAAGGTGCTGCTGTTCTAGCTGCAAATGTTAGTGATAATAATATGTTTGGTCTCCCCTGTGTAGGAAATAACTGTATATTTCAAAGTAAAAGTCCCAAAAGATGCAAGTTAGTAAACAATATGCTCAGAACTACTGCATAGTGTGAAGGCAGCTGTTGTGATATTTTCTAAATTTATGAGTACATTTTCTAACCAGCTTTCTAAGGGAATAGAAGTGAAGAGATGTTGGATTTTTTTTTAACATATAGAGCACTTTATTTAGCCTTTATTTTACCCTTGTAGGCAATCTTATCCCAGAAAACTGAACAAGTCAGCAAATCAGTCTGTGCATCACAGCTTTGGTTGGAGTTTCCTGTTCTATCCTTCATTTCCAAGTAATTTGTATATACCAAGCAGATCACCCTCATACTTGTGGCCACTAAAATGAAACCTTTTTTATATTCATAACATTATTAACATTTTTAGCTCCAGAGGACAGACAACAAACAAAGTGTTTTGCATATAATCCTACAAATGTCTGGCAAAGAAAAACAGATTTGGAAACATTCTTAAGAGGCATTTTGTTCTTTTCCTTTTAAATTTTACATTATTTGACTAAAACAGAGCTCAGTTGTGATAAATCAAACAAACTGTACAACTCACACACGTTCTTATCTTTGTATCTAAAATATTTTGCCACCAGGATAATAAATCACAAACATCAAATGGTCACATGGACGCAGAGCGAACAGGAGCTGAGGAACACATGAGAATTATCTGCTGGGCTGGGTCCAGGCTAAATGAGCTCTGCATTAATGGCCTACATGAAGCACAATGACTGGATGGCTCTTGGCTCTCACAGCTCCCAGAAGTAGCACTAACAAGCCAAATCAAGTGGCAGTGAGAGCTGCTGACACACATTCTGTAGACACACACGCATATATGCACACCGCACACTTTGCTTATGCAACATCAGTCGGTATGTATGCGAACCACCTCAAAAAACATTTCTTGCTTGCTTTCAAATAGCAACAATTTCTTGTTTTGGTGACAAATGCTCAGCTTGCTACACACTTAAAATCAAAGGCATGTAAGGTGGTGGGATGAGCATTATCTGCACTCAGAGTACACTGGAAAGCACACAAAGAGGCAAGAGTTTGCACACCTATGCAGATAACCAAGCATGCACACAATGACACACAAAGACACACAGGTTAGCATGGTATGCAAACATGCACTCTAAAAATCATGCAGTGAGTTTAATTACTGCAGTCATCCAGTGGATTGAATGTACTGTCTCTTGTTTATTTGCCCCCCAACACCTCCCTAATCGTCTTCTCCTTTCATGTCTTCCAATTTTGCTCTAGTCAGTCATAGCTGTCTTTTTTTCTCTATCTCAGTTCTTCCCTCTCCCCAGCTTAGTTTTTGCTCTTTGCGCCGCAGGGGCAAGGAGCACTGTGGTGGCACCAGTTGCCTTTACATGCCTCACTGCACCGTCACGCTGCCTGTCTCGCTTCTTATTCATGTCTCTGTGCTTCTGTCTGTCTACAGCCATGATTTTGGATTAACCTTCATCTTCAGCTGTATCATTTTGGTCAGATGTTCTTATTTCAACACGCAGCGCTGGACTTTTAACATTTTGTTTAGAAATTGTCTTTTAATTTAACTGTTCAAAAAGAAATACTTTTCTTAGCTTGGTTTGGAAAAACCTGACTACCCTGTATGCAGTCCTGCTCTTAACCTTATTGATCATCTTTTGGATAAAATGCAACATCAGCTGTGGGCCAGATCTTCCCTGCTTCACTATTTAAATGCTGATGCAGCTGAATGGATTCAAGTCCCTTCTGTCAGGTTCCAAAATCTTATTAAAAGTTATAAGTTTGCATGAAGTTAATGCCAACAGCTTTGTGATGAAATGTGCAAAGCTACATCTGTTGGTGGTGTATAATGTAGAACTGTTTCTGTAGTTTTGAATTTGCACTGCATCTGCCCATCACATGGACACTGGTGTTGCTGGTTAAATATCAGCTACTGCACTATTAGCTTTGCTAAGCTTCCCTCAAGAAAGTTAGATTGAGATAAAATTAACAAATAGCTTGTTTTGTACATCTGAGCTTCTTTTGATAAGCTAATCTGCCTAGAAGTCCAATTTTAACAATCACTTTCACACTACACAATCCTACACAATTTTACACTTTGAGAAGCAGCTGAACAACATCATAAGACAAATGAGCATTTTCAGTATTTTATTTATCATGAATATGGAAAGATTCTTCAGTAGAAAAGGTAACTGCAGCCTTGGCCTGAGAAGCTATTACCTCCTCTTTAGTGGAAATAATATCTTGTAGCTTTGTTTGATCATCATTCTCTGACATCATTCTCCTGAAAAAAATGATTAAGGTTTAACAGTTGTGTGGAGGGTCGTATAAGAAGCTATCTTAAGTCTGCAACAGAAGTGTTTATTGTCCCTGTGGCCAACCCTGTTTTTAATACTATTCAGAGAACCTCATTCAAGGCAGATTCATCTGCTGGTCAAATTAGCACGAGGGTGCTAACAAAAACCCATATAGGACACATATCATGAACAAAATCAGCTATGAGTGCCATGACTGTCAATTTCTGTTTACAATCTATAGGGTACCACCTACAGTGCAGTCACAGAAATGCAAGATCAGAGGTCTTATGTTCTACAGAGAAGATTGGAGAACCCAGCTGAGTTGTTGCTGGGTGTAGCCGCACAGTTAAAGTGCTTGCATAGTGAGGAACTAATGAAATAAGAAGGAAGCTGAGTTAAAAGGAGAAGTTATCTAAGCAGCTTCTAACATCTGCTACTGCAACTGAAGTCGCAAGTGAAAGTATCAGACTGTTAATGTATTTGTTTCCTCTTGCGTTCAATAATATTAGAAAATGCATCACATGCTGGCAGGTTGAACAAGCAGTCATTAGCAGCTGAGGCAGTTAGTATGATTATTATTATCATTATGATCTGGGATCATCATGACTGAGAGTATAGTAGATTTATTGACAAACAGTATTTTCTCTGTATCTACCCTGCAGTGCCCTATTTTATTTGACATGTTTTCTGTTCAACAGATTCACTCATTTGATTATAGTAATCAGTCTCTTTTCTGTTTGTGGCTATTTGAATTCTCAATAGCTTCTGAGGGTCTAGATGACAAAATGTATTTATCATTTTGCTGTGTCTTTGGAGTGACTAATAATTAATCATCTTTGTTAACTGTTGCTTAAGTGAATCCACATTAGGAAGAGATGGAGCAGCCCGCAAACAAAACCAGGAAAACACAAAATCCTGAAACCTTTTTGAAGTCTGGTGAGGAGACTGAAAAACCACTATTTTTGGCTCAGGATACACTTTCTTTAGCTTTATTTTTACATCAACAACAATCCAGCGAGGGAATTGTGTGCCATCACAAAAAGGCACTTTCATGTATGCTGGTGTGTGCTGCACTGTGCCATTAGTGGGTTACACACAGATGAGTAACTCCTTGTGTGGATAATGTGTTTTGGCAGGTGGCAGCGGTTATGGAGTGTGTGTGCCTTAATGCGTGACCCATGTTGCACTACCTGAGGCATTTGCACACCCGTTGAGCCACCAGCGAAACACACCTGCCTTCCACCAACCCCTCGCACACAGATGCACGTTCACGCAGATCCACATTGTCATGTGCATGCAGCCGACGGCAGACAAGTGCGCTCATCACCATATGAAACTTCATCATGCTCATCTTGCAAGCTTCTCAGGCCTGTCGGTGATGACATTAGTGCTGCAGGCCTGTAGGAAGTGATTAGCTGAGGAGCAGACAGGCCATGACAGCTCGGAGGAGAGTCTTGATAGGGACAGCTGCTACCCCGGCCTCAGCTCCACAGGGGAGTCCTCGACCATACACCTAAATTGTGTATTATTTAGTCTGAGGAAGAATGGAAGGTGAGAGGAAGCAGCTGCAAAACATTGTTTGATCTATGAGAGAAGAGCAAATACTATTATTCTTCTGTGCTTTGGCTAACAGTACAACACAGCTACTAGTGCTACAGTTGTGTGATACCTGTTCAGTGTATTGCAAAATAGTCCAGGTTGTTGTTTTCATTCATTCAAATGCTGCAATATTTTTGAGCACTGGCAACACTAAGACAAGAACTACAATGACATTAACTGTACAGTTATACCAATAGCTGCAATCCTGCCACCACAATCACTACTTCTCTAATTTAATTTCCATCTTCTAAAGGGAATAATTAACTTTTTCTGTGCTTGAGGGGGTATATTTGGGTGTCAGCAGCTACTTCCAACTCAAATACTTAAATAAAAAATATACACCGATGCTCTTTTCTGGTACCCTCTACATCTGAAAATTTTGTATTTTGTTAAGTGTGACATTGCTATTTGGATATGACACATACATCACAGTCCGAGCTCAGAGTTCAAATGCTGAGTGTCCTCATCTATATCTCCTCCTGATCTCAGCTTCCACATGCTGCATTAGCTGTAGAGTAGGAAGTTTAAACAACTTTTCTTTTTCATTTTGTTTTTCAGTTAATAGGAATTTCTCATCAGCAGATATATAGGTCACAAAAAAAGACAAAAACAAACAAAAACAAACAAAAACAAACAAACACACAAAAAAGACAAATGTAAAAATGCTCTTTCGGGACTTTGTTTAATATTTTATAGGGCATTGGTCTGTTTAAACTTTTTTCATAGTCAGAAGTTAGTTCTCTGATTTCCAATTTGTCTGGAATACACCATCCTCTCCCACTAGAAAAAAAATCATTTGAAGTAGCTTACATAAGCAAAAGGTCTAAACATCAGCCAGTAAAGATTAAAAAACAATATGGCTTCAGCCTTCCTGACTGAACATGAAAACAACTTAGATGACAGTTATTTATCATAGGGCTACAGTGCAACTACGCTGCACCCATGCATTACTGCCCTGAGATGTTTTACACAACGTCACATACCACTGTTTGTTTGTTTGTTTGTTTGTTTGCAAGTCCAGCCATCAGCTCATGAGAATTTGTGGAGGGTGAACATGTGTGCTGATAATGCTTTCTGCTTCAAACTTATTTTTCACTTGCCTACATAGTGTTTTTATCTCATTTATTCATATTCCAGTTAAACCCAAATACATGTAGTAAAATGTCAACTCTAAAACAGTCATCATTACAGAGAATCTTCATCTGCTATCAGAGTAATAATAAAAAAAAAAAAAAAAATACAATGCCTCCTGTTTTCAGTTTGGATTAGAAAATATTTGGCTTAAAATACAGCCTTTCATACCACTGCAGACTCCTAACGATGCATCATTGTATGATGAGTTGGGAGTAAGACTGAGATCGGCGATCTTACACATGTGTGGTTATTTTGAAACATAACTTTTTCTGTTAAGTATTTTTCTGGTGACAGGACTGGAGCAGTGGAATGACAGACTGAGTGAAAGCGAACCTTGAATGGGTTTTTCAGTTGGCAGAAAATCAACCCAGTTTTCATTTATGAAAATTTACTCATGTTTAAAAATAAAGAAAAATATATAATCAAAATAACCCGGAACAGCTTATTTATTTAAATTAATTTAGCATTTTTTAATCTATTTTTATTTTGTCTAAGACTGAACAGAGGGAAATGCAGGTGAGGTTGCAGGAAATTAGGGGACAACTGCAGAGACAGAAGAAAAGATAAAGTGGGTCACACATGGAGTGAAGAAAGACTTTGTTTGTCTTGCCTCCCCTTGACCTTCTCCCCTGGAAGCTTATTGTAGCCACGTAACGTAGACTCACATAATCCCCATTCCCTGAAGGCTAGGGAGGACTACCAAGTTCTGATGTACACATACACACACACACACACACACACAGAGAGAGAGAGAGGTGGAAAGCGAGAAATAGAAAAAGAAGAAGTGAACACAAAGACAAAAACAGGCTTCATGTAGTCCTTTGTGACTCCCTCTTCTCTTTGACGTCTACCAGTCCATTTTCTCTTCCTGTGACTCTTGACACTCTGTTCTTTCTCCATTGGTGCTCACAGCTGATATAATGCTGATGCTCTTCCCCTGTTGTGTTGGAATAAGTGCTCTGTGGTGCGACGAGGTGTGGAGCGTTGCCATAATGACAGAAACTGCAGCTGGAGAGACTCTTCACCAGCTCAGCTCACCAGCTGCTGCAATGCTTCAATGCTTTCATGGCCTCGCTATTTGCGAATCCTGGTTGGCTGGAAACACAATGTAAAGGGTACACAGAAGTTCTATTGCATTTGTAATTGCATCATCTAATCATACCAGCATCTGTTTCAACTGGGGGAGTGCTTGTCGCACTTTAGATTAATGTCTGCTGCAGTTTGGATCTTTGTCCTGCACGAGGTGATATTGATAATGGCCAAGTTCATACACATTTACCTAACCCTCAACTGTAATGTTGCTATAGAATATGACCCAGTGAGGATTTAAACATTTCCATTTTGTCTGTGGTCCATCTACACTTGTTTTAACTTGGCAATTGAACCCATATTGAAACTTCTGTTGCACCCAAATCACTTGGAGTTTTGGGCTCCCAGAATCCCTTCCACTCAGAAGTGTTTATTGCCTCTTAAATAAATTTTTATAATAATTTTTATGTGAACCTAATTGATTCTAACACATGGCTCTTCATAATTAAACACATTTCCACATGTGTCTTTAGGACAAAAGATATTCCCAAATCCAATTCTGACGAATAACATAACAAACTGAGACATTGTTCAATAGATCTGATGGATAAGAGGTTTCCTTTGCTACAACAGGCCACTTCAAGGAGAAACCCAAACCCAGACAGAAGCAAGACGCAGCATTGAAAATTAACAAAATAATATATTAAACTTATTACAATGCTGCTGAGCCACAATATCTTGGAAAAGTTCAGATATAATCCAAAAACAAAAATCCAAACAATGAATAAAACAGAAGATAGAATAAGTAATCAAACATTAACAGTCCAAACATTAATACAAAGAGAGGTAGGTGAAGAATGAAGGCACATTTACACTGGCACTGTTTGGTCAGCGTTAAACCTATTAGGTTTGAACCAAAGTAAAAACAGAAACCCCAAGACTGCATAAATCTATTGTTGCTCCATTGTTTTCTTGTGGTGAATGAGTTGTTTTTGGTCCTGGCCAACCGATGAGTCAAATTTTCTTCTTCCCCTTGCTTTTTTCTTCTTGGTCAGAAGTCGTTTCAGACAGTTTTGCTTCTAGTGAGCAGTTGTTGTAACTGCATAATGTTGTCCATGGTCCACCAGAGTAAAGTGCAAACATAACCCCCACCACTGTGAGAGAGAAAGAAATGGTTTCTGCTGTCAAGTCACTTTTTTAAATAAATAAATTTATGGTTTTTGATCTTTTCCTTCTCACATAGAGATCACAGGGTAGCGTCACATGCAACTCATTTTCACTGGCATGGTAACGTTTAATCCACTTTTCCTTATTGTGACTTTGTCCATGTTGTAATGTCAAAAACCCACCAATAAATTCTGAATAGAAAAATCTCTCTAACCTAGAGCCATCAGAACTTATCATTAATATGGCAAGATTCATGATGTAAACACAAATTAATAATCTACAAAAGTTTTAAGGACAAATTTTTATATAAGTCCTCAGGTCTTTGTTTTTTGAATTTTTTGTTTCTCTTCTTGGCTATCTAAGCTCTTAATGTACCTTTTACAGTCTTGATCAATCTGTAGATTTATCACAAATGAAACATCCATCAGTGCATCTATTTTTCTTTTACCTGTTTACCCTTTTCAGGGTCAGGGGAGCTGGAACACAGCTGGTATAGGCTGGGAAAAAGTGGACACCCTGGACAGTGTGCAGTCCATCACAGGGTTATAGATAAGCAGAAGGTCAATATTCAGACATCAGTCCTCAAAACTTCACAGTTTGATTATGTTGGGATCATTTCTTGCACCTCTGTTCCTCATTAGAATCACACGTTTTCGCTCACTCAGCAGTGGTCTGCAGCTTGATTGAGCATATGGTCCTATCACTTTAATTCCATTCCATGGTGTTTTGTATCTTCCGAGGGTATAATGTCAGTGGCATTTCATTTGTAAGCAGCAGTGGAGTCTTCATGTACATTAAGAAGGCCAGAGGCACTAATGTAGAAACTCCAGGGAAATTAACTCAGACAGAAATTGCAATGCTAACAAGCCTTATGTGTCCTTTTCTTTCATAAAACTACATTTTGACTGGCAAAGGAAGGAACATTAGTCTCAAAAGTATTTTCCTCTCTTTTATTTTGTGTTGGGAAAAGATGAAAATAAACATAAAAATAACATTACTGTGTTTGGTAGTCAGCCCTGCAATGGACTGGGGACCTGTCCAGAGGCCTGTACTACGAAGCAGGAATAACATACCCAGATATCTCTCTGTTTCCTGGGTTGACTTACCATAACATCCAGGTTCTAGATAAGTGGTACTACAAAGGTGGTTATCAACTCAATAATTTAACCCAGTGTTTTCCCATCTTGATTAGTGCCCACTCATATAAAAGGGGCGGAGTTTGCAGCATCTGACCAATCACAGACATGTAGAAACCCTCAGAGCAGCATACTTCACCATGGAGGAGCAGACAATTATTCTTCAGAAAGACAAAGAATTAAACACATCATCCAGGCCAAAAGGAACACTGTTGATGCAGCAAAAGCCAAGAAGGAATGCTGGCAGAAAATTGCCAACTCTGTTAATGTGTAAATTTGTGAGATTATAGAATATAATCTCACGAATGGTACAATATAAACGGACAGCACTCTGATCACTTAATTTCACTTTGTTAAGGCCCAGATGTTTTGGGGAGAGCTTTCTCAGTGCCCTTCCTTTCCTTTACATTTTTCATTCAGTTTTCTGAGGCTCAGCACCCCGTGTGAGCACGATTTGTGTTAATTATTAATTCCTCACCATGAAGGCACAAATGCATTCCATAAATTCATGATTCTATATTGGTCTTCATGTGTGTCCATTAATATTATTATTATTATTATTATTACCTCATTATTTTAGATGCAACCCTAGCAGAGGTAAATGGACTTGGGGAAAAAAAGTAAAAAAATATACTTCAACACAGTCAGTGACAAGGCATCTATCCCTAACAACTCCTCTCATGAACTGCACGCCAACATCGACGGGCTCTTCTAAAATGGGCAGGCCATAATCCAAGAGAACTGATTGGTCAGGAGGTGGTGCTTTTATACTCGTTGATCTCTTCTCCAGAACATAACCTGCTCTGGAGGTTAGCCATTCATCATAAGTTACCATGGTGATTGACCCTGATAAGAAGTAAACCAGCTACGTAGTATAGGGTTAACACTGAAGTTACCTGGATAAGAGAAAATCCAGCTTCATTGTACAGGTCTCAGGTTGTGTCCTGCCTCTCGACTAGTAGCTCCTGGGATATCCAGCACCCTGCGACCCTGCATTGGTAAATGGGTAAAGAAAAAAGATGGATGGATGGCTGTTCGAAAGAGAGTGGAGGCATTGGAGATAGAATTGCGAAAACATATTACTGATGTCAGGATGCTGCATCTTAAACAGGTATCTGATACTAATTGCTACTCATCACTGTCATTGATTCACAATACAACATGTGTTGATAATTAAAAAGGAGTGTAATATATAAAATATGCTCTACTTCTTTACCTGGTAATACCAGAAATTAAGGTACTGTAAAAAATGAGCAAAAACTCAAACATTGTGTCTTATCTTTCTGAGTCATCTCAGAGAGCTCATCTACTTGCTAGAATGTACTGTCATAGCCGTTTCAATCCTAAGTAGCTGTGGAGCTCTCTGTCCATTAAACCGCACTCTATATTACAGTGTGGGCATATGCACACAAGCACACATGTGGAGGTTAACATATACGAACAGCTCACAGATGAATAATGGCTCTCATTAGAAGAAAGATTATAATTCACTGCTCACTTAAACACACTTAAATATCTGCAATCTCCTCACTATTATGTTGCCTCCTTTTTACTGATTAATGTGAAACAGGTTAGATTTAGATGAATACCTCTGAATTCACGACAAAATGATTCACAGCAAACACAAAATATTACTCATATTGCATCCTTACTGAGCTGCAACTCAAGCCATCCCATGACCTGAGACTTCTGCTTAGATCGACTTCCTTTGCTTTCAGCTGCAGCCACCTTTTAAGACTGAACAGGATTTACAAATATATCCGAGTGAGAACAGAGTTCTCACCATAACCCATGAGTTCAGTTCTCTCATCTCCCTAGAAAGCACAGCTCAGAAATGGTGGACTGCCTCAAGCCTGCTCCATGTGTGCAGACTACAATTTTGTGGATTTGTTGAAATCGAACATCTGCTATGGCTGTCACTGTCTCAGAAAAATCAAACTAAAACTAACACAGGAAATACTACACATGCAACCAGCTGGGCTTTGCTTTTCATTGGTGTCTCATGGTTTCATGGTTTTTCCACATGCAGAACGAAGGAACCAGAAGTTAATACGACAACCGCCTTGCATCCTGTCTCCTCTCTAAGTTCTTCCAGACTGACACTTGTCATCTCTTGCTCGGTCACGTTTTCCTCTTTCTTTCAACGATAATGTCCTCTTAGATTTCTTTGCTGAATCAGCCACAGTGTGTGTGTGTGTGTGTGTGTGTGTGTGTGTGTGTGTGTGTGTGCTGACATCCAGTTGCTGGTGTGTGTGGCATGGTGCATATATAAATATATATATATATATATACACTACTTTTCAAAAGTTTGGGGTCACTTCCCTATTGAATCCCATGGCAAAGTGACCCCAAACTTTTGAATGGTAGTGTATATATATATATACATACATATACAATAGGTACTGGACCATTTTTGAGACCTTTTTCTATTTTTGGGAAACTGCAATGTATTTCCCTGTGGACCAACAATGGGTGTTTAACAATTTATCTTGAGATCTTGTTGCAATGCAGTAATTAAAACAACATTTCAGCACTATTTATTTCTAATTTACACTATTTACAAACCACAGCAAAAATATCATCCAAGTACTTATGAAAGTTTTATATATTTTTATATAGATTCTTCATTTCAACCACTCTGTTGCAACAAATTGACACTCAGCAAACATTTAAACTAAACAGAAAACAGAGTTAGGCAATATATACAATTGAAAATGACATTGTCTATGTTAAGGAACAGCAAACTGCGATTGTGATTGCTTTTATGTTTGCGTTGTTGTGTTCACCCCCTACTATAGCTGAGAGGAATTATAGAGTACTATGGCCAGGGGGACTAAAGTGTTTCTGAGTCTTTCTGCTGAACAGGATTGGGAAAGAATGCTGCCATTAAAAACATTCCTGCCTATGGTGACACTGCTGCACAGAGGATGATGGTTGTTGTGTAGGATGAATAGCAGTTTATCCAGGTTTTTCTCTTCCACTGTCACCAGTGAGTCTAACTCACCATATGCTGCGAGGCAGCCCCACACGCTGCAATCGATTTAGTCTTGTTGTGTCCCTCTTTATACTGTTTCCTACCTAGTAGACCACTGCTAGTCACCAGTGACTGGTAGAAAATCAGTAGTAGCATTTCACATAATGTTAAAGGGACCCTAGTCTTCATTTCATTTCAAGAACACTTCTGTGATTATATTTACATAATTTTCTTGACATATGACTGTCATTGGGAGATGGCCCTTCGCTCCAAAACAACTCAATGGGGTCACTTATATGTGCTGGCAATACTGACATGATTGTTTAGAGAAATGTTCAGCAACTCCATCTCCAGTAGCGTGTCAAAACTTGTCTATTAATATGAGAATAAAAAAGTCCTAACCATTATGGTCTTTAAACCCTAACCAAATATTTGTGACTCTTGAGCATAGAAACTATGTTAATGAGTAAACTCAGCCAGAACATAAGAAAAGTGTTTTGTCTGTTGATGTATCTGATGTATCACTTGCATCCTTTGCTTCAAACCAATGTGTTACGTGTCTTTCAGCTCTCATTCCTTTTCATAAAATTTTGGACGTCCTTAAAGGAAAATAGTGGTTGCTTTAATATGAATACTCATGCTTTTTATTCAGAACAGTTCAGAGGAACCATCTATAAGTTGTATTTCAGGGTATGACCATATGCTCTGTTTGCTTTGATTAAAGAGCTGCCGCTTATTGCAGGAGTTACTTTTAATGGAAAAGTTGTACTATGTTAAAATACCTTTACGTAAATAAAGTCTTAAACCATTTCTTCTAAAAACAATCAGTTATCAGTCTAAGGGCTGAAATGCTTCTTATCAGCTCCCACAAACATGCTTTAGGTTTCCACACCCACAGGGGAGCAGTTTAAAATATGAAACAGCTTGACACATCGATGCTTTGGTTATAATTTTCCTGTTGGTTTGCTCTGAGAAGCAAAATAGCTCCTAACCTTTTGAGAGGAAAGTACGTATCATCAAAGTGAATACTTAAATGAATGTACTTAAAGTCATCAGATAATATTGCAGTTGATGGTTTTGTACTCATCAGGGCGTAATTCTGGTACTTGTATGGATGAAATCAACAAAATTTATTTAATGTTTGCAGCCCATCAGTTGACAAAAGTAACGCGGTTCATCCGATAAAAGTATGTACTGTTCGTATAATGTGTCATCAGGGACATCAAAAAGGATTGCATTTATCCCTAAAAACACTTTTTCTCCTAAGCGTTCCTGTCTCTTGACAGATTGTTATATGAATGGACAGGCCATTTTCCAAAAGAATTGATTGGTCAGAAGGTGGCGCTTTTATACTTGTTGATTAAACAATTCAGCTTAGGTTAGCATAGCGAACCAGCGTCACAGAACCGAAAACCCAGGGTTAACCCTGAACGTATCTCGATAAAAGAAAATCCAGCTTGGTAGTACAGGCCTCTGCTGTCAATAATCTTTGTATTAGTTACTCTGTTACCTTTGTTAAAAGGTTTAATAATTTGTAATTCACAAAAACAGACTAAAGTTCCCACTTTAGTCTTACTTGTAATTTGAATTTTGTAATTAGAGCTCCTGTTAGATGGCTTGAACAACACACAGCAACACAAGCAGGCAACCCTTCGTTAAATAACAGTTTGAATCCAGAACTGCTCCTTTTTATGCTTTTGAGAATATTTTTTAACAATGCTTCACCTGCTTTAATGGACAGCCACCTCTGACACTAAAAGACCGCCTATTGTTTTCTTGTCACCAAAGTAGTAAGAACCATTACAAATAAAAAGGGAAATATGACATTATGCTAATTTTTGCTTTACTTGATCAAAGATTTAGTGGATTTGAATTATTTGTGGTTAAATATATTTTCTGTCTCACTGCATTGATGATGTATGAAAAAAAAAAAGAAAAAAAAAAAAAGAAGCCTCGATTATCATCTCATCCAACCCACACTGCTGTTTATTATTCACGCTGTAATGAATTATTGAGTGCTGTTCACAGAAGACTGTGCAGTCTGCAGCAACCCAAAAGAGGCTTTGGCTGTTTGTTTGCAAAAATAATGGGTCCTGTGCACACATACTACCTGTGTAATGGTCTCCTAACTACAAGACAGTGTTAGTTGTGTGTGGGTAATGATTTGCCGGCTGTGACTGAGTGCGATTAAGGTCAGCAGACAAGGGGTCTGTCTCTAAATTTGTTTTGCAGGACAACAACAATAACAGCAAAAAAACATATTAGGTTGTAAACATCAGACAGCATATATTCACAAATACACACTCGCATACATACATGCACACTCTCTCACACATTATATCGATGAGATCAGACTGCAGTCCAGCCCAGAGACACATTGTTTACTGCAAGATTAACCTGGCAAAAGCTTTAGTGAGATTAGTAGGCAGTGTGTGTCCTCCTAAATCAACAAAACTAATGCACCAACACAAGCCAATGGTTAAATCTGTACACTCCAGCCACACTATAGATTGAAAGTCTCGATCAGATCTCTCGAGTGTAATGATTCTCATTTGGACATGAACATACTCACGTTTGCTGGGGTGAGAAACAAGCAAATGGAGCAGATAATTATGAATGTCCATGAAATCAGAAGCTCATTTAGCGTGTTAAAAGTATTACAGGCAGACATTTAGGCACAGTGATCCCCTATAAGCACAAAGCTTCCTTATTCAGTATTCAGATGGTGGGATGAAAGCAGTGATGTATGTCATATTATGGCATGTTCTCATCTAAGAAGAAATGTCATTTATCTCTACTAATCCTATGTATATGTTAAATTGTATAATCTTAGGGCACTGCTTATTTTGGATTTGCTTGGCAGTTTTCATGTAATTTCTAATAACAAGCATCACTCTAGCATGCCATCTTCAAACATCACTCACCCTTTGGAGCAGCTCGTCTTCTTAACTTCACCCAACTTCGCCTCTCTGTTACGCATGGATGCACTAATGGCTCGGTTTTGTTTCTTTCTTCAGCAGGAGATTGTACAGTTGGAGAGACACGCCAGATTGCTCAGACAAACAAACCAAAAATAGGCTTAAAAACAGACAAAGTCAAAGAAAATATATGCATATGGAGTTAGTCAACCAATGAGCCAAAACTAAAGATCCTGAATAAATATTCTGTGTTTTCTTAAAGACAGATTGCTTTGCAAATCTAATCCTTTGCAAGTATGTTTTGGCTCATAGCTCAATACTTCCTGAAGGGCATAAGAGGGCTATGACTTGTTTGGATTGCCTTCACTGATCAGGTGGTTTGTGTTCTTGTTGTAACACTTAGAGCATCATAATGCTGTTAGCTAGACCACATGGGCCATCTGGGCATTTGTTCATACAGTGTCCAACATTCACTGTGTAATATATTATGTGACCAAATGACACATGATGCAGTCAGACTGGATGAATATTTGAAGGAATGAATACAAGAGGAATGGGTGCAACATGAGCAGAAAACAAGAAAAAATGGTTTCTAACACAGTGGCACATAGTACACAGAATTTTAAGAATGGGGAATAGGTAAACAAAAGTACCAGTAGATACCTGAACTGACTTTACACATTTGCTTTACATTGAAATTTACAGTCAGTATCACGTATGTATACTACAAGCATATTTTTTTCAGTTTGATCTGTTTTTTTCCTTAGATCACACTTTCCTGTTTTGTATCTGCAACCTCAAGCATTTGATCGTCATCCAGATGAGCGGATCACATATTTTGTATTTTCCTCTCAGGGATTTAAAGTGTAAAGGTGTTACGCTGAGAGCACAGCCTTCTGTCTCCCATAAACAATCTCTGGCTGGAGTATTACTGAGTCAAACACCACATCTGGAGCGGCAAAGCTGCCAGGGAAATGCTTTTCATTGTTGTCTCTTTCGCTAGGCTTAACTGCTCTCAGATTTTGTCTCACACGACAGTTTTATCGCTAATTAACCCTCCTCTCCCTCTCTTTCCTTCCCCATATGTACTCTACTGGCAGTTGAAGTGGAGTGTTTGGTAGGTGCTCTCTTCACTGCTTCCTCTTCTGTCTCATTCTGACTGTCCTCTGTTGTTGCCTCACTTCTACATTTTCTTTGGCCTGCAAGAGTGAGGTGTATCTGTTATTTGGCTCTGTTTATCTGTGAGGGTTGTTGCTTTCGATGCTCTGTCTTCATCCCTGGCTCTCTGTTTCGCTCCAAGTGCCTGAGGAGTAAAAATCAGCTGCAGCCAAAACATTTTTATTATCCTCCTTCTTACTGTTCGACTCCTCTCACTCTCTGACACACTTTGACTTAGTTTGTACTCTTTTTCTTCACCAGGGAGATGGATGCAGAGTTAAATATCAGCACACAAGATGCAACTATTGGCAGTTTGCCACTCTTACAGTAAACCTATTTCACATAACAAACCATGTGTTCAGCTGTCCATGAGATTGTGAAATGAGCTTCTCTTGGTTAGAACACAAAGGATGAAGGGGACTCGGAGTAACTTATAAGTGAGACTGGGTTTCTTGTTAGCTGTTATTCTGCCAATCTATATGAAAGGAGAAAAGCTGGTGGAAAAAAATGGCCTTTTGAGGAAACTTTGAGGTCTTTTGGGGCGGTTTTGAGGTTGTATGAGCTGAAAAAATATGATCTCCCCTTAACAGCAGAGGTAACTATGTCTTAAGTCAAGCTGGGTTGCTAGTTTGTTAGAACTGCCTGCTTAATTAATACTAAACAAACTGACCAAAGATTTATCTCATAAGACTTATTAATGCATTGAGTGCAGTTGATTTTAAACTGTGGCCTTGATGGACTTTTCCTGCCCACGTTCCCTAGGTGTTTTCAGGCCAAATGAGCTATTTAATCCCAGCATCATGTTATGTGTTTGCCTCAGGGTCTTCTCTCATATTTCCTTGCTTAGAATACCTTGACAACAAGCCAACCTTGCAATGCAAAAGACTAGTGAATGTTTGCCTCTAATATCACATCTCACATCTCAGACATGTGTCTTTAAAAGCAAGATCAGACACTCTAAAAAATATGTATGTGCTTGTCATGCTGCCCGGGTGTTATGCAACAGATGTTCCCAGCATTGATTTCTTGTTCAGTGACAAAATTCATGCATTCAAAGCAATGTTGCACAACCAGTGAAGAACTAAATGTTACATCATGAAACAAAGCATGCATGTATAGATTCTTTACATAAGTAAATGACTTTGGATTTGTTCAACATCTTATTTTAAGGGTTTAAAGCAGAGCTGTCAAACGACTGAAATTTTTAATCTGACAAATCACAGGATAGCTGTGGATTAACCATGACTAATCACATTTTAAAATATAAATACCTTGAGGTCTGCCGAAAACTAGGTGTTAAAGATGAAACTGCAGCCTCAACAAATACTTGCTTGTTGAGATGAAGGTGCTTCAGTGTAATGAAAACTCGTTTCTGCTCCTTCTGCAAATTATAGCATTTATATAGATTGTATTGTCTCCTTTTTTTTAAATTATTTTAAACCTCCTCTCTAAAGGGCCGTCATGTCTTTTTTGGATTCTTTCATCTTGCTCTAAATACAATTAGCCATTACGTTCGACATCTTCTTCTTCTTCTTCTTCTCTTGACGGTGGGCATGCAAGGATTTGGTGCAATACTGCAACCAACTGGTAAGGAGTTTGGACCAGAATGTCATATGTGAAGACTAAGTGGTTATTTGTGGGATATATTTCATGGTTCATCATGAGCATGCATTAATGCGTAAAAAAAAATAAATTCTTTAATTCCACAAATGCATTTCTTTGTATTAACACATTTATTCTGAGAGCTTTAGTTTAAAGGGAATATTTGCTGTAGCAGAGTATGCTAGAAATGTACAAATATGTTGATAAAGTCTTACGAACGATTTGAATAAAAAGTAAATAGCAACTTAAAAGGAAAAGCAAAAGAATGGGAGGAATATAATTCTTCAAAATAGAGTGGTCCTGAAAATAAGTCTCATGAATCCATCAACTCCAACCTCCTAATGTGGGTGTTTGCACTATGGAGACACTTCAACATTTTGCTTGTTGTGTCTAATATTGTTGCACCTGTTGAGTTATGGCCCAGGATAGTAATCATGCATGTCTCAAATGCAGCTGGCCTTGGCACAGAGATTGAAAAACCTACCCCTACTGTGATGAGAACAGGTTGGTTGATAGATTGGTCAGAAAGCAGTGAGCTTACCAGAGCTCTATAGCCTGCCTCCACATATCCCTGCCTGTGGCTATAGGTACTTGGCTGCATTAGCTGCTATTAGCATAACATACCCCAAACACCCAAATCTCTGGCCAAACAACCAGTGGTTGTTTAACATTGTGGGTTATGGCTTTGACTATGGCTCTTTTTACATTGAATTTTAAAGCTTTTCATGATCAAATATTTTAACACCAACCAAATCTTTATGCCATTTTCACTTATTTGGCATACTTAGGCACATAAAAGCTTAAAGTCGAAAAATGCAGAATTGCTTGTATGAGAATTCATTTAAAAATAAGAATATTTAATTTCTGAAAAAGACAAATAATCGACCTGTACATGACATATTTTTTCTCATCTAGTGCAAGTCCTATTTTAATAACAATAAATAAGAGAATATTTATGCAAATGTCCACATTCCCTCTCCTTCTATTGTTTTTTTCCATTCAGGTTTCTCTAAAGACTTGTTTTTCCATGTTTACTAGTCTACACCATGTTACTGTAAGCCACTTTCATTGAGAATAAGGTTGTTGACAGACTGCTGACAGTGGAGGTTAAGAGATGAAAAATACATGACTCAAAATCAGTAATGTGAGGCAATGTAAATTAATACCATGAATAAATAATGCAAAAATATGTGATGTTTAATTTAATGATGCCCCATTCATTTAATCATTTAGTCACTATACCATAAAAACTTTTATTCATTCAGTGCAGTAACATGCAGTTAAGTCAAACTATAGTTTGAACTGGCCATAAAACTGGACCTCTGTCCTTGTCCAGGCATACAAGCATGGAAGCAGAATTAAATTTTTCACTGAAATGTTTCAGACAGTGGTGGATCAAGGAAATTTTTACAGGGGTGGGGGCAAAGCAGTGGTAAGAGGTTGCAGCAGGGCACTTTTGGATGTAATCGGTGCAGAATAAACAATACATATCCTTAATATGTTATTTTATTTATATTAAAAAAATTCCTAAAATTAATGTAAAACAATTTGCTATTTTCATTGGTTTGGTGAAAAAAGACTTTATTTGGTATTTTGTTTTTCAATACTAAACAACAAGATTACTTAAATAGTCATCTTTGCATTTTAACATAAACAAATGAAGACTAAAGTAGGAACAGAAAGACATGGACCCTTGAAAAGTTGCTTTTCAGTCTGAATTTTCTGACATGTCTCTCCATCTGGAAAAATAAACAGGACACTATGAATGAGAGCAACTATACTGGGACAATTACTCTTTACTGTTTTTTTACAAAGGGATGCAAAAACAAGGTCTGGAGTAGATGTGCTGTGCCCAGGCCCATCTGAGTCTAGTTGAGCACATACAAGCAGGAGTTAATTAACCTTCACCCCAGTTTCTGGCTATGTTAGCCATAATTTGATCTGATTTTGTTCACATGCATTTTCACAGTTCAATATTAGCTGGAATAACACAATATTATCATTGTTTTGCAGTGCCATGTAAACATGCTGGCTGTTGAACTTAGTGGGTAATCACTGTTCATTTCAACTGTTTTTCAGGTGTAGTTGCAGTCAAGGTGATACCTTTTTACATGAGTGCACTTGATTAATCAGAAAGAATGCAAAAACATTTCAACTTTGATTATCATATTGAAAACACTGGGTGGCTCTGGAACAATTTACCCCTCTTTGTATTTTTCTTTTTTTCTGGTGAACAAATTCGTATTTCTGGGTTCAATTTTTCCATTTTGTTTTAAAAATGACTCATGTGACTTTCGGATTGCTTCTCTTTAAAAGACTATTTATTTGTCCTCTCTCTGCATTGATTAATTCCTTTCCTATTGCTAACAAAAATACTTCACATTATGAGTTTTAACTTAACTTTAAGCTTTAACTTTAATGAAATCATCAAACTTTGCCTGTCACATTAATTAAGTCAGTGCTCGGGGTTTATGTCAGTCATGTTTCAAGCCTTTCTGTTCATATTCACCCCATTTGCACTTTATATCTGTCTCCATGCTTGGGTGTGTTCATATGTCTGTTCATCCCTGCCAGACTCTGAATGACTGAAATGTAAGTTAGTGTCATTTAGATAATGAAATCAAAGCACTGTCTTCTAAACATCCAGAAAATGAGACAGGGATTTTTTTCACACATTTTTACACTACAGACAAACAGCAACACTCTCTCACTGTGATGCTGATGGTAAAACAGGAATCCATTATCAATATGGAGCAACCCAGAGAGAGTGAGTGATGTGGTGTGAGTGGATGGGGTGTTAATGTGAATGGATGCCTCTCATATATTGCACGTAGCTACCAGTCAACTGAAGTGATGACTTTGTGCATTCATGCTGAGCGGAGGGCTTCCTGTGATCAACTTGGTTATGGTGTGATGAATGTGAGTCACAACGACTTCATTTTGGGGGAAGCAAGGTGCTGGAGACCTATGGTGCAGGATATCATGACTCCATCTTTGAATAACAGTTTAGAGCAACTGAGTAGATGCAGGTTTCTGCTACAGGCAGTAGTTCAGTTGTTTCTCGGTTAAGTTCAGGTGACTGCGTGTCTCTGGAGAAACACTCAAAGAAATGCCAGGGTCTTCAAGTCCTTGTTCATTCCAACTTTGAAGAATTGAAGCCTTTCTCAAGAAGCACCACTAAATTACTCTCAGTTGGTTGTTAGGGTAGGAAAGCCCCATTAAATGCTTTATTCATACCCACTCATGTAATAGGTCCCAATTAAACACTAGACAGGATTTGCATGTGAAAGGAGAAATTATCTGTTAAAATTTGAAAAAACAAATGAGAAAAAGATTAATTAAATAAATATTGCTTAATTTATCCTTATATTCTTTTCTTGATTTTTGAATCTTTCTAAATTTTCACTGTGCTGTTTTGTCCAGACAGCCATTGCCTCTGTGGAAGCAGGGTTTTCACAGCCGTGGCTGCACCCTGTTTGACTTTGCACACAGTCACCCCTTAAGCAATGAATCCCCGGCAGAAAGTCAATGAGTCCTGTGCAGTCGTGCTGATGCATGCTTGAAAATGATCTAAGTGCAAGTGGTTGCTGCATCTTATTTGAAAGGGGCATGATGCTTACTAAGTGAGCTAGCAGCTTAGACTATTAACATATTACCATATCTACTTTTCACTATAGTGAAAAGTAGATAGTAAATGAGTAAATGAGTGAAGCAAAGTACATTTTTGCAGGGTTAAAGGAGACTTCAAGAAAGTGCTGAGAGACTGGATGGTGGATAGAGCTCAGTTATATATCTATAGATCCCCACTTTGACTGAGGGAGGGGTTGGTGAGTGATGCCAAAATTCCAAGAAACAGATGAATGGTTAATCAGGATCTGCAATGAGATTTTAAAAAAAGGGATTGTTATGCTTGTTTTACTTTCTTTGATTTTCTTTTTTCACTAAGACCAGCTTTTTTCAGGATTGCCTTGTTTTATCAGCTCTTGAGAGCAAACAGTCTTCTGTTGCTTTTGTCTAAAGAAATCCATCAGAGCAATAACTGTTTAAGTTGAAAACATTTCTCAAAGGCACCTCAGCTGTGGGAGAGCAAATTACTCATTCACTCATATCCCTTAGTTTGTTTTCCAACTGTCACAAATTTATCCAAGCTAGACCATAATCTCTGTCTCCCTTGGAAGTTTCCCATGTGTATCACCCATATTATATGCACCATAAATTGTAAGGTCATGTGCTATAAAAGAGGTGTGTGATCTAGTATTATCAAGTGATATTTCTACTCTGTGGGCTAGGTTTCACCATTGCTTCACTTGCTCCTGGATCATCAGATAAAGCGGCGCTCTGACAGGGAAGCCGTTAGCAGTCGTGGGCCTCGAGAGAATCCACAGCTCCCACTGCCAGCAAAATGGCATGCATACCATATACATACCCTTTTATGCCAACACACTGGCAGATCTTGAACATTTTACATGGGGGTGGTCAAACAAGGTGGCATCGGACAAACTCGATACAGTGAAAATCCCCAATATTTAAGTAGTCAACAAAAGATTCACAAAGTCAATTAAAATATTTACGATCATTATCCCTTCTAAGAAAACAAAGACAATATTTAGGCTTAAATAAAAAGAAAATACTCAATAAGTATAGAAAATTACTTAAATTACAGAACAGAACTGGACCATCTCTTTTAGTAAAGCTGAAGATGACAATTATTGTGCTGTGCAGCAACACATCTCACATATATCCACATCTAGTGCTTTTGCACACTCTTTCTTAATACTGAAAATAACTTAATTGCTCAATGATCAACGCTGCAGTATATATTTGCAATGGTGAGACAGTAATATAGAGCTTTGCTTCCCTTTGAAAAGATGTATCATCTCTTTTAGTGACTGATAAAAATCTAATAAAAAGCAGAGAAGCTATATTCATTTATTGGTTTGTTTTTGTTTATATATATATATATATATATATATATATATAAGTTTGGGGTCACTTTGCCATGGGATTCCATAGGGAAGTGACCCCAAACTTATATATATATATATATGTAGTGTATATAGTAATTCATGTGCATGCCAAGCATCCCGAAAAATTAAATTTAGTCAAAAATTTACTGTACAACATCTGACTGGAAACAACCGGATTAACTGAAGGGAAACTCACAAAGCTTGAAAATTACAGTATCATTTCATACACCACACACCATCACAAAGCCCCTAAAGGCAACTAAAATGTGTCTCTCCTTCTAACTCTCCGAGGACTTGCCACATGATCAGAAATCCAGCGAGACATTGTGAAAAGGCAAGATGAAAGAGCAAATTATCCCAATTTTCATCGGTGTTCATTTTGCGGCAGCCTGAGAAAAACCAAAAGAAACTCTGCTGTGTAGAACATCTTACAATAACATGACTGTAAGGTTTTCCCTAAAAATTTCTTACAGTGACATCCAGGATGGAGGCCTTTGAAGTTGTGATTGTTCTAATGAAATGTGTACCATGTCTTGTAGATTAAGATACCAATGCTGATGGCTTCGGGAAATGTCTGGTCTCAAATGGGATGCTCTATTGAATTCAGTTCATATATCTGCCAGCATGCTTCGGGGAATACAAACTTCACAGCATACAGTAGAAAATTAAATGTGCATGGATTATTCATCCTGATTTTGGAAATGCCCAGCTAGAAGAGCCCTGGATCTTTGTAAACAAAAAGAAGTAGGTTGTTAGAAACAGCTAGAGATGGAGATTTTAAATGTAATTTAAACTTTTTTTTATTCCTGTAGTATTAATTGTGATCATTTTACACACAAGTACCATGTTATGGATACACACCAGCTTGAAAAAAACATTTTCCTCAAGGTTATGTGTAATTTATGGAGATTACTAATTCAAGTAAATGGTTTTCTATATTAATATAGGGGTACTTGGAGAGGGCAGTCCTGCCTGAAGGCTACATATGTAATTTTGGAAACAAAATAATCACAGAGTTACTGGGCAAATCCAACTTTTACTAATTTCAGAGTGTCTCAGTGGTCAGATCACACAGGATTATGATTGTGCCTGATTATGGGTGAATATAAATTTGACTTGAAAACACATTACTTGTTTTCAAGTCAAATTTATGTACAACACACATTTAAAACAAGTAAATCAGACTAATCGCTTCACCTTTTCACCAGTTTCACAGATTTGTTTTAATGCAGTTTTGCATGCTTTTCTTTACAGCGCATTGTGTTCTGTGTTCATTCTATAATACTGGACTTATTTTTCTACGAAGGTTTGAACTTTGAGGGAGTTAAAACAAGAGAGAAAAGTGTGAAAATGTTAATGCTGGTCTAAGAAAAGTGTATTGGGTGTGTAGTTTTACAGCCTTAAAACATTTATAAAAATTGTAAAAAAATAAAGCTGACTACTTTGCGGATTTCGCCCATTGTGGGTTGTTTTTAGAAAGTAACTCCCGCAATTAATGAGGGACCACTGTACAGCAAAAACATATAAAAGACCAAATTTAAAGTTATAAAGTTACACTATTGACAAAGGTTCTTATAATGATTAAAAGCAAATGAATAAAAAGACCTGTACTTGAAACCAAGCAGATTTTGAGCCTGCCGCACTTATGTGGACAACTACAAAGGCTCAGCCATCTTAAAGCAAAGGTCATTTGTCCTGAGTGTCCATGTAGGCACACATGTTGGTTAGAGTGCTTTATGAGCCGAGAGCAAAACTTTAAAATCAAGTCTAAAACATACGGGGTTGCCAGTGAAAGGAAGGAAGCACCAGTGTGTCCATGACTGTGTAATGGGATGTTTGAGCTGTAAACACACTATATTAATATTAGGCTGACTTGTCTTGTAGATCATTTGGGAGAGTTTAGAAGACGATTGGAATAGAAAGTGTGGCCCTTGAAATAAAAACACTACAATTTATTAGGATGACTTTTGATGTAATTTTGATGAAATTGATGCATTTGAATTAATACTTAATACACTCCACTGAATCTCCACTGATCCATTACTTGACTTTGAGTGCTTGAAGTGCAGATCCTAAAACGTATCAATTCTTATTTTACTTATTCAAAATCATCCTTATTTGAAACAAATACCACCATAAAAACTATGAGAAAAGACATAAACTACTACAAAGTCAAAGTGGTTGTACATTTAAAGTAAACAAATACTGTTGCTCAACATGAACCATCTGCTGCAGGAGTTTCACAGCATGGTTTCCGGCTAGTCAATAAATCACACATCAAGATGAAAATGGCTTTGATCCATTTTAAAACCTAGTAAAAGAGCAACTTAATCCTAAAATATACAGTTGTAGTAAGGGTAAAATCAGATGTTTTCATGGGTGTGCTCTTATAATTCCTTTATCTTTTAACATAATTTTTTATGTGGAATTTGCAAAAGATTTAGTCAAGCTGTTTGCACTTCTAACTGGTTGGTAGTCATGTAATGTTTGCGTGAAACGTTTGGCTTAATTTGGTTTAATTCATGAATGTATGCTTAGTATATTTGCATCAAAGCCCACAATTACACAATCGAATCCCACCAGTGCACAAACTAGTATGCATGTACATAAATGATTTATGGTCCACCGGCCTTAAGCCTGGTGTCAAGTGTCTGAAAGGTAATGTTTGGTGAATGTTTGTTCAGAATGTAGGTTAGGTCAAAGGGTATGACTCAGACTTCTTCTGCAATTACTTGAGCATGTTGGTCTGTAGCTCAGTAAAAAAGGGCTTCAAAGTCCCTTAAATTGCTGTCTAGCCATGCTAGAAAAAAAAAAAAAAAAAAAAAAAAAACATTACGGGAGAAACTCAATCTCAAAGGTGCACTCTGTCATCATGCTTTTTGCAGGGCTGTCTCTCATGTCTTTTACTTTCTTTTTTTCTTTTTCAGATTAGCTTTGCTTCTTATCTTTTTATATTCTCAGGCTACAAATATAAATCTGACATGAACTTCCAGACAAATAAAAATATCTAACTCGTGGCTGCTGGCCGAGTAAATCATTGATCACAATCTGATCTGCCTTTCTTCTGCACTCTGCAGCAAAAAAAAAAAAAAAAAAAAATAATCAAAGAACTTGTCAAAGACATTTAGGGGTACATTTGGTCTGGAAAAAAGAAGTTCAATATCAATTTCCCAAAAATTGGCAGATGTCTCAGTAAAAGCTCTTGAGATCACTCCTATGGGGGCAGAGCTGACAGACATAGTCAGGTGAAATACAAGTGAAAGCTAAGCTCTACATTAACATCTGAACAACTGGAAGTATCATATTCCCTGATGTAGTTAATATATCATTTTATAATGTTATGTTTATTGACTCATTTGTTCATGATCCACACAAATGTGTTTCTAAAGGGAAAAAAATCTGAGCCTTATAAACAATGAAGTTGAGTGGAAGTTTAATTTTAACTGATCCAGCTGACTTTTCGTGTGTCCACCTATGAATTACTTAAGTAACAAATATTAGCAACATACACATGGTTACACCCAAAAGTCCAACATTTGTGGACTAACTTGAAAGAAATTATTAGCAAAATGTACAAAAAGTATTCATTAGTCCCCCAAATCACATCTGCAGGTAATTTACCGTTAATAAACTAGATGTAAATTGAATAAGATGAATATAAAAATAAGAACACATAAGCATAAAAGTAGGTTTTAATATTGCAACTGATGAGGTGATTTTGTACATTTTCATTCAGGTAACTTAATTTAATATATATTATATCAACTCATTGTATTTTACAAGGTTAATTTTTATTAGGTTCTCAGACTGACAATACAGTAGAGCAGCCATGCAGCATCTGTATACAGTATTTACATTACAGGGAAGGGACATTTATTTATAAAGCACATTTAGTAACCAAAGCCACCCAATGTGCTGTATGTTGTCAAAAGGAACAGACAAGAAAATACATACAGTGAGTTACAGGCAACAAACAAATGCCAGTGAAAAATATATTATTGTGACCATTGTGATCATCATCATCATTACTATCATCATCATAATCATAATCATCATCATCATCATCATCATCATCATCAGTGTTCATATTAAAAGAAAATAGATTACAGAAGAAATCCTAATTAAAAGCTGTGTGAAACCTTTTCAGACCCAAAGACACAAGCAGCAGCAGTCTGGATTAGTTGCAGTATTTTAGCAAATTTTTAGTGACGTGGAAAAAACACAGTTGTCTGTAAGCCTGTTGAAAACACATGATTGAATAGGTTTTTCTAAATCATGTGAGCCACCAGCCCCCTTATTATAGACACATTCTTCAAATCCAAAGTAACACAGATTGTTCTAGCTTGATCTGTTTTTTTTTTTTGTTTTTTTTTAATTATTGCTAAATGAAGCAGGGCACTGACCCTCTGAGGCCCTTCTTTGGTTTCAAACAAAATGATTTAAGATCAGTTTTGATTTAAATGAAAAAAAAAAAATTCTAGTACAACCATGTATTGATTTGACTAAGGCACACACTCAAGCTTTACCTGAGTCCCCTGGTGAGACAGTTATATAGAGCTGGGTGTCATCAGTATTAAATGTAACTTGGAATATGGAAATATATTTAAACTGCATTTATTTTACTATACAGGTGATCCATTGGAACATTTTAACGTCTTGTATTATGTCAACACTATGACTATGTGAAATCACCTGTTGGTTACACTGAGATTTTATGGATCTTTCAACTTGTTGCTTTACTACCAGCAAAGTTTTTGTCAAGTCTCATCTATTCATTCAGTTTTCTGCAGCTACTTTTAGGAAAACATCTGTGATAAACTCATTGTGATCTTCAGAATAATAAACCTATATAAAAATGAATCAAGTAATCAAAACAAGAAGAGCATAAGAATTTAGCCGCTTTAGAGCTTTTTCTTTAGGAGTGGGTAGAAAACAGTGGACCCTGGAACTACATCTCTCATTTAGAGACAACAACAGCTAATAGATCTAAAGTAATATGTTGAACAGCTTCACTCTGTTAACTTTATTAAACAATGACATGACAAGCATGGATCTCTACAGCACAGACATTCACATATGCATGTTGTGTTATGCATCCAAATATATGCATGCAGGGACTCTTAGTGCATTGCATAATACAATTTGAATGCTGTGAAGATAACCTAATAACGATGTAGCTAAAGCTCATGAATTTCTTTGACAATCCCACAGAACATTTACTTGGCTTCTTCACATAATGGAGAACTCTGGGCGGAGGTAATTTTACAGTTGCAGGCTATTAATTAATTAGAGGCTGTCCTCAGTGAAAAGGAGAGAGACACACAATGGCAGAGAGTGAAAGTAAGCTTTCTTTTATTTTTTTTTTTTCAAAGTAAAATGCCACTGATAGCCTTTGTGCCTGGAGGGTGAATCCTCTCTCTAGACTGAGTGAGGCTGTTGTCCTTTTATAATCAGCTATCCAGGAAATTAATCTTAATTTGCCTCCTCAGGCATGCTCTTTAAAGCAATATAATTTATATTCATGTCACCACCTCAGGGAGGGTTTCAGAACAACAAGTCACTGCTGAACAGCTTCACCAGAGCAATTGGAAGCTCTGTGTTTTACACAAAAGTATCTCACAGACCAGAAGATGCAAACTGTTTGATAAATGCCAACCGGTTGGGTGTCAATGTGGTCACAGAAAAGTTAAACCAAGTGATAATCTGTTAAGAAAAGTATGAGCAGAGTGGTGGAGAAAAGAAGATTCATGTTACTGAATTTCTTCCAGTTTTGACCAAGGCCAGTCACCTCTTTTTCTTGGATGACAGGAAAGTCTTTTTACATTAACTTGTCTTTGTCACAAAATCAAAATGAGAAAACATCAAAGAAAATGACTTGAAAGACTTGAGGTTTAATTTGATATGTAACACATCTTTGGATGTGTTTGTGTCAAACTTACAACCCAGAAGAAATAGTTGCAGTTGGATGTGGAATAATATATTGTGGGTGAATGAACTTTTCTATCCTTTGTTGGCCATGCTTTGTGAGGAATTGGCTGGACTAAAACAACGATGATGTCAGTGCTTTAACACTGAAAACAGTACAGATCAGAAAACACAGTATTTAGTTGTTTTTTGTCAGGTTGTGTGTTTTAATGTTTGGTTTTCTAAAATAGTACATTTTCTGTTTTGTTGTCGTACTTGGTAATATGTTCATATTTTCTATTTTGTTTTACACTAAAATGTTTCTTTGTTTCTTGGCGTATTTTTTTTTCTCTTAGTTTAAAATATCGATGTTTTGGTTTTGTTGTTATTCAACATATTTAACATCTCAGGGCCAACAAATACAAAGCAATACTCACTGTGAAAAGAAAGAGCATAATTATGATTCAAGGAAGAATCTATGTATTTCCAGTTAATGGAACTTTTAATATTTTGCTATGATAATCAAAGAAAGAAAGTAAGAAAGTTATATAGCTACTATGAATAATTTACATTTGCATGCGTGTGAATGTGTACATTAAAAAATAATTTTTCCATCTAAAGTGGAATGAGTCATTGTCGAAGGATCAAAGAGAAATGCATAAATAAACAGAAAGGGTAGAGTACAAGTCATTTTATTTATTAGTGTATGCTTACTAAACATTAACTCACATTTTTGTTTCTTGTCTGGTTTAAGCGAAACATGCCTGCACATAAAAAGAAGGCGGCAAACGCAGGTTCCCACAATAACTTCTGAATTGCTACTGTAGCTCCTTACATTTTCTATAATTCCCATATTATGAAATAGGTATCACAAATTTTGAATTTGCTTCTTGGAATTTTTGATTTGTTTAATAAAATCTTTGATCATCTTTTCTTAAGTAAAAGCGATCACAAGCCCATTGAAGGGTCTCTGTGTATCATGCTTATGGATCTCAAGTCAATATATGTCGTTGGATTACAACCTCTTTTAGGCCACTAGTAAATGTCTGGAGTATGTTGCCATGGTGAGTTGCCAGGGTGATTAACTGAAGTGGTTTTGAGGGGTTCAGAGTCCCATACTGATCGACAGGGATGCAGATTATGCAAAGCATTTCTCTGACAGTTCAGAGCTCTGTGGGATGCTGCCTCTAAGCAGATGTCAACTGAGCCAAAGGAGATTGGATGATAACACAAGTATTACTAAGCAAACCCAAACAATAGAAAAGTATGTTTAATCCCCACAGGGACAAGATACAGACATGTCCAGAATAAATTAATAAATTACCGAAAACATGTATGAACAGGTAAAACATAGAACAACTTCTATGGGAAAGTTCTGAACTAGTTAAGTAGGAAGAAAATAAGGGATAAGTCAGTTGAAGAGGATCTATGAAAGCGTGGAGCTGTTTGTGGTGAAAACATGGACTATAAACCATATTTGTCATTGTATGGGGAAACTGCGTGCTACGTCCAGAGATATGCCTAATTTACTATATACCAGAACAGGTTCATTCTGTCTTTGGATAGTGACGTATTCTTGTTGCGTTCACTAAAGTCTTTCTGGAGTTGTAAAAGTAAGTCTTGGTTTACATTACTGTGTTTCCTATTGTCTTTGTAGAGATTTTAATATGAAATATTTTATCATAAATAATATATTTGTATTAAAATTATAAATATGCATTAAAACAAACAAACAAACAAACAAAACCTTCTTCCCTCAGCCACCCCCCATCTCCCTTGGGTAGTGTGGGCGGCTGTTCATCTCGAGCTTGGGTCCTCTACCAGAAACCTGGGGCTTGAGGGTCCATCACAGTATCTTAGCTGTTCCTAGGCCTGTGCTCTTCTGGATGGAGATGTCTGATGTTTCTCCAGGTATCTGTAGGAGCCACTTCTCCAGTGTGGGGGACATGGACCCCAGTGATGCAATGACTACGGGTACAACTGTTATCTCCATGTTCCAGGCTTTTGCCAGCTCTTTCTTGAACCATCCATGTTCTCCATGTTCTAGTGTTCCTTTATCTTGATATTGCCATTGTTTGGAATAGTTCGATCACAACGGCTTTCCTTTGCTGTTTATTCATGTTTCAGCGCTTGGCTGGGGTCAACTTTTGAGGTACTAGACCTCTTTAATACTAGACTAGACCTACGTGATTAAATATGCTTTACTAATACTGAAATGCATGTTAACTCTTCAATCAGTCCCTAAATTGAAAATTTGAACATGTAAGAGAAGAGAAGAGAAGTATCTGATGGTACTTCACTACATCAATAGAATATAATAAATTGAAAACAAGTTTTGAACAAAAGTGCTGCTGCTACAATATGTAATGCTCAAAAAGGACAGTTGAAATGACCCATGAAGGCAATGATTATTGTTTCTGGACAGAGAAGAGGGAGCCTACGATCGCCCAAGAGCCCTCTGAGTTGCTGGTTACTATGATGATATTATAGAATAAAAAGACTGAGTGAAAGGATAGCAACTTGGACAGTGCTTTCTTTGGTGGAAAAAAAGCTGACTAGGCCAATAGCTTTGAAATGAATTATATGTTTTTGGCCATCAGTGTATTTTGTAGAAGTTCGTACATGCTAAATAAAAATGTCAGAACAATCGCTACTTGTCGCCTTGTTATTAATTACATTAGAGAGACTTCTGGTAATATCAGATGAATCTGCTTGAAGGTGGGTTATGTTACTTCACCAGATAGTTTATAACTAAGTTTTACTACTTGCTCTAAAACCCTATTTGAAATGAATTTGGAATTGGGTCTTTGTCTCTGTCTGCCTTTCTCCATATTTCTGAAATATTCAGTCTGTCTCTGTGCTGCTGAAATGTTTAAATGTAGTCTTCTCACATTTGATCATATACACATACTCTATCTATCTATCTATCTATCTATCTATCTATCTATCTATCTATCTATCTATCTATCTATCTATCTATCTATCTATCTATCTATCTATCTATCTATCTATCTATCTATCTATCTATCTATCTATCTAAACATGAAATAAAACTGGGCTTCACATGTACCATCGAATTATATTATGGAGTTCACTCCGTTTATATTACAGAATAAAATTCATTGCACTGGTATAGCGATGATCTGTGCTTTCCACCCACCCACATACCATTAAGGAAGTTTGCTTCTCTCTTCAAATGCTTCCTCCTCTGTTTGGGGCCTTTGGAAAGAAGTCTCATGCACATCAAAATAGTCAGGTTACACAAAGACAGAAGACGTCTGAGTAAAAAAAAAAAAAAAAAACAGTAACGGAAAGAAGGTAAGAGAGTTTTTTTTGTGTGTGTGTGTGTGTAGTTTTCAGTTGGATATATTTCAGTTTCCACTTTCACTTAAATTCAGAGGCATTGTGCACCGCCTCTTCATTCCACACACATGATTACACCTATACACAATGGCACAATTATATAAAAGAATGTCACTGTATCAGGAGAGTTGTGGAACGATGGTTGAGTGAGAGGTTGCATTTTCATCTGGCTAAAGGGATTTTTACCTATTAAGATAATCCTGCAAACCAGCTGCAGACTCACCTGCAATTATTTGTCTTTTACTTTCACACATTCAACATTCATTTATTTTTTGCTCCCTATCCATCTGCATATCCTTCATTGCTACCTGCATTACCTCATCCATCCCAGCTAGCTCCCTGTTGCCCCATCATCTTCCCTGTATACTTTTCTTGGCCTGGCTTTTTCTCTATCTCCTTCCTCGTTATCATTTCTCTGTCTCCATCACCTACAATACTCAAGTTCAGCCCACTGCACCAATTTGCCCTGACAGCAATTTGTGTAGAAAATTATTCCCTTTGGTAAGCAGCCTATTCTGAAGGTTCAGTAAGCTAGAACATGATTAGGAAGGCTGTCAGAACTGAAATGTGTGGTCATTGGAAAAACACAGAGACCAGCACATCTTCAGTTAAAGGGGTCTTACAATGCACGAGTTTCATTTTTATATCAAGTGAAGCAATGGCCAACCAAGTTATGGACCTAAATAAAATTTTAGATTTATATATATATATATATATATATATATATATATATATATATATATATATATATATATATATATATATAGCTTGGTGAAGGTTATAAGGCTTAATACTGGATTTGGATGCTAAAGAAATTTGTTATTTTAGTTATTTGTAGCTCTGTGATGGACTAATGACCTGTCCAGGGTGTACTGAGCCTCTGATGGATGGGTGGGTGGACAAATGGATTGATAAATTATTCCAAGCATAATTATTTAATTCAAAAGCTGTGAACCCACAATGTGCCGTTGAAAGTGCTCTTAGTGCATGTAAAACAAATCATTGCAAAAGCAAAAACAAACGGCTAAATGGTTCTTGATGATGTGACAGAAGACTGAAATAGCTGGATTCATTCTGAAGTTTATAGAGATGTACAGTCTGCTCAGATATAGCACATCACACTGCAGATGGATAATGATTCACAACAAGTTGGGGATGCCACCCGGGAGTTTTTGAGGATAAAAGGTGGAACCTTCTGCAATGGATGAGTGGATCACATGCGCTCAAACTGACTGAGCTGCATTTTACAAAAGCATAGGCAGACAAAACCCATGAATAAACCACAACTTATTGTAAGACAGCTACTATAAGAGCCTGACAAAGTATCACACGGGGGAAAACCAGTTCAGACATCAGGAAGTCATTGTCTGTGAAAAAAATACAGTGAAGTATCAAAACTGGACATTTTCTTATTAGCTTCATGCTTTAGTTAACTTCTCCAATTAATAGGAGCCCCTGTAGAAGAATGGTCTACATATTAAGCAGCTACACATAAAGCCATTCTCTGATGCAGGTAGAAATACTCTGAAACAAAGCTGTAACTACTCAGTTTAAAACTATTGATTATAAGATTTAAATGTGTTTGGACAAACGGCTAAAAAACCTAAATATAAGTCAGTATCCAGACATATTTGGACCTGCATATTTTTTAATTAGTCAATATTTCTGTAATATTAATAAAGTGATAGTAATAAAACAAATAAAATTCTATGTAACTGTAGTGATTTAATGTATATTTATGGACAATATTGTTCTCCAAGCATTATAAAAATTCACAGCTCAGTTCAATACTGTAATTTAATCTGTCATGATTTCATTTATTCCTACATATAAGTTACATCTTCATACCCACTGACAGAGTTGTGTGGTTTTTATCTGGTGTCTCTGGCTCACAGAGGTTAAAGAGCACAGGATGCTGAGTGTGTCTGCTTGCAGCCAAGACAGCTTTGGGGCCAAAGTCTAATTCCCCCACATTCAATTGCAATCTGATTAGAGCTCTAAATTGCTTTTCCGCTGAACCTCTTAGTGCTTTAACAGTTTCAGTCTGCCCTAACACCATATCTTAGTTTCCTTACACCATTTTTCTTTTCTGTCTGCCTCATCTTCAATCTTTATAATTACTGTTAGTCTTTCTGTGTCTTTCCTTTCCTCTGCTTATCCATCTCACTCGCTTACTACAACTATACTGACTGATACTGCAGCTCGTCTCACTTACTTTTTCCTTCAGAAGTTTTCAATTTTATGCCACCTCATGGGGCTCATACTCTCTTTCTTTACCCTTTATTTCTTTGTTTCTTAAATTTACTACCAGTCTTCTCCATCTTTTTCTCCTCACCACCTCCTCTTCTCTTTATCCACAACAGCCAAAGTGGAAGCTGTGCTCCTTTCTTTTCCACGCGCACCCCATTAGCCCATTAGATGCTGCAGCAAAATGTACATTATTCTGGTCTTAAGGGACAGCCTATCACTTTCACACGGAGAGCCGCAGAGAATGGCGTGCACTGAAGGCGAGGGTTCCAGCATGCCTTGTTAGGTGTGTCTCAGGCTTCAACGATTAGCAATTACCCTGTCTGGCTAAACTTCCTGGGAGTAGATGGAGTCAGCAGTCTTTTTCTACCAGATATAAGAATGAAGATATTTTCCCCTTAGGAGAATAATTTGATGTTAGACATTACCTTGTTTGAAAGCTAAGTGTAGGCGTACATCTTAGACAGAATTGTTTCTTTTACAGTAAATACAAATCATAATTTCTCTGAAGAAATGCACAGTTTTCTAATTGAAGAGGAGCAAAATGAATGTACAAACTTCACACACTTAAAAACACATTAAATGTAGTAGTTTAATCAGAAAGAGCATTCCAGGTTTGAATTCACCAGGCAGCCGGGACACTTAGGTGTGAAGTATACTAACTTTTGCTCTCTGTGAGTTCACCAGCGCCTACAACGATAGGAATTTTATATTAATTTACAGCTCTGAATTACCTGCATGAAGCAGACTGTGATGATAGCAGCAGTCTCATCTGATGCTAAACTAAGGAGGAGAGAGCAATGTGTAAAGCCACCTCATTTGGCTGACACAAACACAGCATGCTAGCAATGATGTGATCTGGTCTGCTGTAGTGCAGTAGACTCACTCCAAATTAAAAGGAGCCTAAATCAGAAGTGGAGCCTAATTTGGGTCCATTGAAGCAACTTGTAAGGGTCTCTATTGAAGGAAAACAGGAGAAATGTTTAATTTGGCCAGATTCCAATTTTAAGGGTATGCTGGACTGCAGAGTGTTTTCTAAAGGACACCCTGCACTGCCATTCACAGCTGAACCTGCAAAGGAATTGAATTGAACTCATAAGCTTGTGAGCTCATAACTCACAGAGCAAAAGAGACTATGCTTTATAATTAGAATATCATTACATCATCTAAACCTCCTTATATTGCAAACTGTTGTATGCTGCTGCAATAACTTCCAAGGCACTGCGTGCCAGTATGTGCATTAACAGTCAGATGATTCCCTGTATTATACTTTTTTTTCCCCCATAGATTGTTTTGCCATGAAGGATTAAAGTAATAATAAAGCCTACCTGGATATTTCTGAAAGAGCCATTCTTTGCTAAATGTGATGTTTTGTCCCAACAAGTATATTCCTCTCCAGTTAATATGTGTACACATTTCTTACTGCTTATCATTGCTTTTTAAAAATTTTTGTTAGCTTGTGCCTGTGCCATTTTCCTTTTTTTTTTTTTTTTCAATAAATCTCTTTAGAGATTTCAAGGACTTGGAAAATACAGATCAAACCTTGACTCTAGCCATTCCTTAGATGGTACAGATTTTGGCTCCCATTGTAGCCTAACAAAAAGGATAGTAGGTAGATGGTTGGACAGCATTTCCACATAAATTGCAGATGTTGAGTAGAATTTTAGGTAGAATAAGGAAGAATGGACATTTAAAAAGCTAATAAAACAAGACATAATCCAACATGAAACCTTGATGAATACCTTAGGGGCTCTCAATGGCATCCTTTAGCAAGGTCAGAGACAGGGGTAATGCAAGCATGCAAGCATCCACTTCTAAATATTCCCCTTCATTTCCAATTAAAGCTGCAAGGAATGAAAATAACATACAATTTTTAACGCCATGCTCAACGCCATTTGCATTAACCTGTTCAACTCAAAATTTCTGGAATGATTGCACCACAGGGGTTTGAGACATAGCTTATTTTATGTCAGCTGCAATTTAATCAATCATCTATGCTGCAAAAGTACTAAACTGTTTGGGTTTTGGTTCAGGAGACAGACATTAGGATGCACCTCATAAAGCTAAGTTTTGACTATGACATTTTCATCCCCATCAAATTGTGCTATTGTTCCAATTGTTTGGTTTTTTTTGCAAGGCCATACACGGTTCAGGATTTTTCACTACACTTAACCACAAGCTTTCTGACCCACATATAGCCACACTCCGCTAAATTTCCCGAGCAAAGTTTATTTTATCATACTGTCTTTCATATTGTTGTGTTTTGTTTTTTTTTTCTTTTCCATGTTTTCCCTGACCTCATGTCATCTGACCCTGTCTCTTGAACTTTCATTGGTCAGCTCCTTGCTTCTCCAGCTTCTCCAAAATATCAAACAACAAACATCTTGTTTTCAGCCAGAGGCCGGTAAAAGTCAGCCAGCCTCTCAATTCACATCTTTGAAGCGGTCACACAAAGCAGTTAGTGACCGCTGATTGAACTGCCCACTTGTCTCAGATCTTGGCTAATTATCTGCAACTTTCAACATTTTGTCTGTGAAAGGGAAACAGGCTCTAAAATCTTGGGAAGTAGGCTTTATGGATGCCTATTCTGTTTGTAATTCTATGGTGTCTGTTGAGGTGTAAAGAATCAAAAAATGAGTTTATATGTGATTGTAATTCTGAAAAATGCAAAACACTATGACTTACTTACAGTATTTATGATTAACGTTCATATTATATCTTAGACTATGTTAAAAAATGACAAGATATACTTTATAGAGTTAGACATCTAATTAAAAAGTAATCATCATCATCATAATTATCACAAAGAGCCATAAATACAATAAGAGGAGGGTAAATATCCTTCTCTCTCCATCTCCTACTTCAGCCATCATCAGCTCAGCATCATGTTGTTCAGTGTTATCTCTCTACAGCGAAAACAGACACAACTCCCATTTATTCCCATCCAACATTCTCCCTGCTTCTAAAATGTAGGGCTCTAGTGTGTCCCTGTAAGCCTTCAGCTCTCTGATCTGTTACCTGGACAGCAAAGTGATGGATTTGTTTTCATCAGACCTTGTGACCTCCCCTCTGGCAGTGAACTACATTGGCCAGACTGAGAATGACATTTAGCCCTCAGTTGCCCACCCCTGTCTCTCTGAGGCCTGTACATGACCTTTACACTCTCAGTCACCACTGGCATATTTATTCTGCTGATAGAACAAATATACAGACAGAGTGGAAGTAAGTATAGAAATAAAAAGAAGGGTGGGTGGCAAAGGTTTGGTAAGGGCAATTTCATGTCACACCAAGTTATCACTGTCAGCAGTTTGTTGATATGATAGTATGTCAACTAAGCAGCAATAGAAATAAAACTTGTAAAACAAAATGTTCAAGTACAGGATTGTCAACATAAGTTCTGTTTTCATGCTTTTTTAAAAAATAGTTTTAATCAGTTTGTTTTCAGCTGATTTTATATTAAAGGGGTACTACTGATCTTTGGCTAATTTGGCACCTACTGACTGACAAAAGTCAGTCTGATGTTGAAACTCACTTTCTCTCTTTTTTCTTTTCCTCGCTTCTTCTGATAATGTCTTCTAGCCTTTGTTTGCTGAATCCGCCATGGTGTGTAGTCAAAATGGCGAGTGTATTGATATCCAGTTGATGGTCTGTGACACAGTGCAGTAAAGCAAAATGCAGCTGTCACGTGATGCTCCAAGCTAGAAAACCAAGCTGAAAACTGCAGTTTCTCACCCTTTGGGGGCTGCAGGGCAGTGACGGCTCCAGGAGGTCTTAATGATTTAACTTATCTAGAACTGCTCTAAGTTCCCTATTGCACATGTCGTTGTCAAGGCAGTAACATTTTTTTTTTCAATTTAAACTGAAACATGAAAACTTTCTTGCTCCACCTGTATTTGTTCTCTATTCTCCATAACTGGTCTGAAAAGCACAAACATTTAGATGTAGATACAGCAGGGTACAGGGCAATGTAAAGTTTCAGATTAATAGACCACATGTAGCTAAACATTTGCATCCAGAAAACAAGAGGATTGTGGTAGAAATCCGTTGGGAAAAAACAGTTTGGTTTCATATGGTTTTGCTTAGGTCTCATTTATGCTCCCTTTTGCAAAACTAAACAGGCATGTTCATTTCAAACATTTTCAAATGTCACTGTCTGTAAACTTCCATGTGGTCTTTACTTTGGCATGGTTGTAAGCCAATACATCCAGTAGGGGGCAGTACAGAGTTCCAACTTCACCTCCGACATCATTTTCAGACTAGCAATCATGGTGACAGGAAAGATACATAAAAAGAGGCAGCGCAGTAGATGGCAGCAGTCCGTGCGGCCAATAAACACATCATAGCTTCTTCCTCTTCTTCGCTTCTGCTGGTCACACGTGAACTATACTGGGAAACATGGCCCGCATGGTTTCTGGTGGTACTACTCTATTTACTATGTCTGGATACACATCCAATAACTCTCTAAAAATGGGCTGAAATACAGACATAGAGGATGCAGAAGAAGGACAGAAAGCTTATGCATCTGTATGCATATGTGAATTTAACATAGAGGATAAATAAAAGCTTGACTGGGTAGTCTACAAATTAATACAGTAAGTCTGCATCACCAAAAGGAGGTATTTTATTTTATGTTCCTTGACAACTTCTAACAAAAAATAAATTAATGAATAGAAATTAGCAATAAAGAAATGTAGGATCCAGTGTTGTTGGAGCTTGATCATCACATTTGATTGAGTCAGTATAATTAAACTAAATGGTTTTTAGACAGAAAGCAGCTGAGCTGCTGCACTTGTTTACAGTTCCCTCAGTAAAATCTTATGAAACAAAGCTGACGTGCTCAAAATAAATTCTTCAGAGATTCTTATACCATTTTAATCAGAAGTCCCCAAGTTTCCTCTACACAAAGACAATATTTGATTTCTAGTGTATCAAGTGGATTATTACAGAGTGTTTTCGGTTTTGCTGTAGCAATAATATTTTCATAGTGGCATTATTACAAGATCGGCGAGACAGCGTGACACTGTCAGGATATCCTGTTTTGGAGTTGTTGCATTACTACCTACTTTGGTAAAGATGCTGAATGATGCTTAAAAATCCTGGGGTTCAAAGGACAACAAAAATATTTAAAATTAAAAAAATATTTTAGTAGAACATTGGAGAATAGCCGGTCACACAGCAGAAGAGGACTCCTTGCTCGTTTTTACAGCCAGTGTGTTATGCTGTGAGGCATCTTGTAATGACACAGTGTTCAAACTACTTCTCTAAGTTTCCTTCAACAAAGTTTATTGTCTATCAGTGGCAGGGATGCAAATCTTCCAACCCTGGTAGTACCTCCTGCAGCAATGTGTGATATATGGATCATCATGACAAGCCTTTTGACCTTTAAAATAGTTCTGCCATAACTTGTTTTGTCTTTTATCTCCTTCCTTTTCACATTTTCTTTTCTGTCTTGCTCAGTCTGCATTTCTGGGCCATTTTATGACAAGTCCTCACCCCTCTACATGCTTTACTGGTCCAAGCAAGTCACTGCAAAGATGCCCAAAACAAATGTTAAAGAGAGATGGGAGTCTTCTCCAATTCCTCTCCCTTAAGGTGTCGCTCAGCAAAATACCAGCACTGTGTCAGACACGCTCACTGCTTTCTCTTCAGTGTGTTTGTCTACTTCTCTGCAGAGGCATATTTCCCATTCCTTTTCTTGCAGCTCTTGCTGTCTTTGAATTTGATGTGCACTGAGCTTGTTTAGGCCATTCATAAGAGCACTTGTTATTGATGCGTTGTCAAAGTGTTTGTGGAAGTTAGAGGTGGCTGTTTTGACAACAGATAAGGTGAAAGGTGGATATCTGAATGCTAATGCACACCAAAGGACTCAGCAGCTTTTCGTGTATAGAGAGCAAAGATGAAGCACATAAGGTGAACTGAGGCATCTGATACCACCCAGGATAAGAATTCCATATGGTGTTTATTATTTTTACGTTTTCAACACTGCCCCCCTCCAACCCCCCACCCAAATGTATGCCTACCTTCATGATATAAGCAATATAAGGGGTTCAATAACTTTTGCAACTATAAGCACAATAAATACAATATTATTGTAGTTGCTTTTAATGGTCCACCACTTGGATTTTCTTTGGTCTTGTTGTCCCAAAATTGTTTGGGTGGATCTGAACTGAGTATGCTGCACCTGAGAAGTTGGTCTCACTCTCACTTTGTCTCAGCCTTCTTTCCTCTAAGTGGCAACCACAACTTGTTTCATTTGTTTTTACATCTTTATACAGCACTTCCACACTTTATTTTTCTTGCTATATAAATAAAAGAAATTGTACACGAGAATTTTATTGTTTAGACTCATCTTGGTTTGTTGTTACAAAGATGAGCCAAGTTTGTAACAGAGGCCTTTTTACAGACTCTGAGTGTGACTCTAATGGTTCAATGAGAGCTTGCAAAGCCCACAATTTTCTTTCTCTTTAAACTGAAATTCAACAAAGTATAACTGTAAAGTAGCTAAATTATTCCTGCAACTCATAACCGGGGTCCTCCTCTGTGGCCCAGTAAATAAACTTAAGTTATTGTTTTGTCTGGACCCATGCAAACTTATCAATATTTCTTTATAAATATATTTTTCTTAACAATGATTTCTTTAAGACTTTTTGCGCTGATAATAAACTGTGGATAGATTGTATTGGATAATAGCGGCAAATTCTGTACATACATTAAAGTCATAAAATGCATTTGTTACACGAAAATATAATTAATAGGAACAGTCCAATTACTTTCTCTTTGTATGTCACTTTTTTTTTCCTTCAAATATTCCATGAAAAGCAACCCAATGACAAAGAAACACACTTCCAATTATGAACACTGGTATCTAGCTTAGCAGGAGCAGCTGAATATGCTCACTGTAGTTGTTTTATGTACCTCCTCATATGTTGCATTCCAAAAAAAAAACAGGAAATGAAGAAGGTCAAGTATCTCATAAATTCATTTTTAAAATTCTGTATCTTGTATTGATATGCAGGACCAGAAGGAAAATAAGAAAAAAAGAGAAGGTCAAAGATTCAAATTAAAGAGACAACCGGGGGAGCAAAAGAGACATGGAAGACTGACAGTGAACTAAAAGATGGCAAAACATGAGAATGATAAAAAGACAGAGGGAGACACAAAGGCACTAAAAATCCTACATGCCTCGTTGAATCGCCACCAGCAAACCTGCAGGTGTGACATCTGAAGACTTACTATTATCGCAGCAACCCAGCTTCCCTAGGCACGCTGATAGCTTCTTGAGGGCAGCATATTGAGGTCAAGGCGGATGTTGTGCTTGCAGTGGAGTTTGCATTTATGGCCACACTCCAGGTGCTCTGTGTTACAGATGAGCCCTGGGCCCAGTACTTGGCAGGGCTTTGGAGAGGTAAAGTAGAAGACGACTCAGAAAAACGAGTTCTCTGTGGCAGTTTTAAGCAGTGGCCTTGCTTTCTCTCTCTCTCTCTCTCTCGCTCTCTCTCTCTCTCTCTCTCTCTCACACACACACACACACACACACACGTGCACACAAACACAGTTTCTATACTTCTTTACTGCAGTAAAAAAAACAAAAAAAAACATTTCTCATTTAAGCTTGTGAAGGAGCATCTCACTCCATTTCCTAATAGTTCTTATTATTGATCTTGGTTTTGTCTACATTTTGATAAATGGCCTCTGTGTTTACACACACACACAAAATGCACACGTTAAGCTCCTTTCAGCTACAGAATGTAGTCAAGTACTGGAAGAACAGTTTATTGAAAGTCAATATATTGCAATTGTAAAACAGCAACATATAAAAAAAACCTCCATTTGTCCTCCATAAATTTGTGTTTTTTACACAAACATTTAGCATCTGATATTGACCTTATTTTTTAAAGCAATACTACGGAAGTTTCCAGCATTACAAGTGCTTCTGATTCATTTTGATGGCACACTGGCATTCATAAAACACATCCCTGGAGCCGTCATCTCCTGCAGCGTCCCAGCATAAAACACAGATTTCAGTCAGACAATTCCCAAATTGATGGATAAAACATTTATCGAGCATAGTAGCATGGCAGGAAGGCTCAGACTCCATCACTCCTTACATATGCATGTGCTTTAATCAATTTCATATTGCTGAGCTGCTGAACAATATTTTCTCTTTTAACTGGAGCCTGCAGGTGGATGCTGAGGTGAAGGCCAATGATGGTAGTGACAGCAAGCATGAAGCAAACACCCAGGGCCGAAATGTGCAGTTTTAATAGACCACCAAGCAGTGTTGTGCTAGTTACTGAAACAAAGTAACTAGTTACAGTAAAAGTAACTCAATTACTTTGCTGATTACTTACACCAAAAAGTAATGCATTATTGTTAAAAGTAATTTTTTAGTTACTTTTGTAAAAGAACATTCTTAAATATTCCCCCAATAGGCTCCTTATAACTTAATTACAGGGTTGTATGAAATATAAAACAAACTCAAACACAAAATAATATTTCAACATTAATGTAAATAAGTCAAGCCAGCAGATTAGCCTATTTAAAACAAAGAAATAAAAAGTAATTTAACAGCTGCTTAAAAATCAAATCTGTGCTTCATTTTGAGCCCTCTAATGCATTTTTCTCCTACTCTTTGTTATATCTATTATACTGACATATTTCCTTAGTTATTTGGGGCATTATTACTGTCTTGAGCGTGTGTGTGGGTGGTGGCGAGCCTGTTCGGAAGCCCGTGGTCACCAAGTTACTAGAAACTAGAAAAGTGGCTGTGGACACTAGTTTCTGAAAAAGAGACTGATGCGTTCATGTTTCTGTTTCGCTTCCATTGGTTATTGCTTTGTGGACAGCTGTGAGAGAATCAGGAGGGCTTCACAAAGGGAACAGAGGAAGCCTCAACCTGCGACTGACGATATTCAACTTCACAACTTCACAGAAAAATAAGCCCAACAAGTGGACTTTGCAGCATTGCTTATATCAAGCTGCATCACTGCTGTAAACAGGAAGAAGCTCACAGATGCTGGCCAATATGTATTAATTTAGCTAGTAATGGAGGAATGAACCATAGAGTAACGGTAACTGAGTTACTCAATTGAAAGAGTAATTAATTAGTGACAAAAGTAATGGTGTTACAGTAACGCCTTACTATCCCAACACTGCCACCAAGCTTGGATTGAAATGTTTGATATGAACATTTGAGGCACATGACATGGGATTGATCAGCAGCTTGAGTTGCAGGCAAAGCTTCATTTGTGACAGCTGTGATTTGCTTAATGGAACCACGTCACTATCACCACACTGGCCATTTCTTTACATGCACCATGGCTGAAGAAGGGAGATAGAATACCATATGTGTGTCATCGTGACAGGACAAGAGAACGAGGATGTGCACAATGACTGGAATTAATTTAATCAATAAAGGCCCAACCCATGAAAAAATGGTAAGAAAAGTAAATTTTTTTTGATTTGAGGTCTTTATTCGGCCCTTTAATAAAATGTTAAAAAAAAAAAAAAAAAATCAAAATTTCTTTTTTTTTTGGGGGGGGGGGGGGGTAATCTACCATTTATTACCATGTGATAATTTAAAAATATTATAATGTGGTTTTCTGCTTCTGGGTATCTATTAGGGGACAGAAGACAAGTATCAGATTGTGTTCAGCAGGATTTTAAGCAAAGTTTATACCATAAATCGAAGCAAAATGTCTTAGAAACTGTATGTAACAAATATGTCACATTGGGCTCTTATGGGTTAAAGTGGAATGAACATATATATGATTGAGGGTCGAATTTGAAATCTGAATAAACCAGCCACTTAATTAGGTAATTTTCAGGATTCTCAGCATTTAATTTTATTCAGAATTAAAGAGAAATTTAAACTCTCATGTAAACGTGGCCATAAGAGATAAGACAAGAGTCAACAATGGACTGACTTTTACTGCCTGCAGGAAGCTCAGGGAAGACAAAGGACACAAGACAAACAACAATTATTCTCTGAAAAAACAGGTTGAATGCAAAGAATAGTACTATGTGTCAATGAATGGTCAATATTTGTAGTTGTATTTAAAAATTAGGAAGGATTGAAAAATACTGTAGATTAAACATTCATGTAGTTGGATCACAAAGCAAATGGTAAATGACAGGAAGACATCACTGTGATAAGAAATGCAGCAAAGTAAAAGGATGTCAATCCCCACATTGCTTTGGTTTGGTTTAAATGCTTCTTTCAAACAATTAACATGGCTATGTCCAGCTTGCAGAATTTAACTACTACCTGCAGAGATGATCTAATTCAGGTGTTCTGCAAGGCAGGAGATGGACTGTTATGCTGGTGACAAATGTGATCAACACTTATCCAAGGATCTGCTTGAAGAATAGCTTTCATCTTTTCACTGTGCCATCTAATCAGCAGCTTGACCATATCTACATGCGGATCCATCAGATGCAGTTCTATAATCGATGGGGCTTGTTTAAAGCAAATAAAACATAGATGCTGTTTTAAAACTAGACAACACAGGATTCATTTAGCAGTTCAGACTGTCCCCAAAAGAAAACTGAAGATAATCTTTTGTTATTAAATGACAAACAGAATTTTTGGAAATCATCTTTCTTCTCTTTTTAAATCAGATAATCTAATTCTCAGACAAATACAAACTTTCAGCAGTGAAATAAACTTATTTTTGGGAATGACAATTACTTTTTAGAAATGGATTTTAATGATACACATCACAATTATCTTTAAAGGAACACATAAATGCCATGAACGTTGACTCAGTTATTATTGTGCGGTGGAGCCATGGCCAGTCTGGTTGAGTGGTTACATCATGCCACTAAAACATGGGATGCCTACTAACATCCTTTAATGCTTTCAGTATATGAGGACCTAATTGTTCTTTGAAGCAGCACTAATGAAACAACAGTCATCATAAAATCATATGATTGCGAGAATGCACAAAACCTCAGAGAAGAACGAACAGACTTATAGAACTGACAGCTAGACAGAACACATGAATTTACAATCTAAATGGAAATTAGCTTAAGCATCATAATAGTACCGCTGCATTTTTTAACGAACATAATATCTACTCTCTGCCTCCGAGCCACTTCCCTTTTCAGTGAACAAATTGAATGGTGTCTGTGTGGGCAGCCCTTTTTTTCTTTATTTGATTGTTTCCCTCTTTTATCCCTCTCCCTTTTCTATTTCAGTTTGCACATTTTCTCCTGTTCTTTCCTTCTGTCTTTCAATTTCTGCACACCCCTCTGTTTTGAGTGAATACAAAAACCTCGCCACCCTCCCCCACTCTAATTCTCTGGCCTCTGCAGCTACTAAAGTGAACCTAACATCATTTGCATTCTTAATAAGTGCTCTTTGAAAGGCACTCTAATGCAACTAGCACAGGCCGAGGCAATAAAAATACAATATAAACAAAAACATACATAGGTCGGTCTTTGAAAGAAAGTCATCTAAAATGAGATAGCAAGTCAGTGAAGGAAGCAGCTGCTCCAAGATGCTCATGCTTGATTAATAATGCAAATCACTTATTGAAAAAGTGCACTTAATATAATCTCAGTTCATTTTTCCCCCATAACAATATCCAAACCCTTTATTTATAGTGGAATACCCTTTGCAGAGAGAGCTGGAGAGGGTGAAATGATGAACTTGGAAAACGCAATATGAAAAATGTTTGCATTGTCCTCGGGGAAACCCCTAGCAAAGAAAACCGTGTGAGTCATATGCAAGAGCAGACAACATACACCTCACTGAGTGGTAAACAACATTCTAAGATCTCAATTTATCTTCCTTCAAAGCTTATCTGTATCTCAGTCACCATCATAAATTTCTTGGAAAGAATTATTTAACAGATGTCGTACATTAATCTGAATTATTAAAAGAAATATGAAGATGGGTCTTGGCAGCCAGCTAGAGGAGATGATTAGAGAGAGAAAAAATATCTGATTCAACTTCAGCACAAGACCCAACTCTTTTTCACACCGATGGCATCATCCCCCCTAGCATGGATAACAAGTACTGAAGATTGCCTTTAGTGTCACTCACATAGGCGGCTAGTTCATTAGGGTGATTGGACGACACAATACAGAGAGAAAGAGAATAAATGCTTTATATATTTTTATTCTAATCGTTAAACCTAAAATCAAGTTTTTGCACAGTCTTTGTGTTTCCTCAATGCATCATTATCCATATATGGTTACATTATGTAAAATGCTATATTGCCATTTGGAATGTAAGATGAATGTTAGTGTTAAAAATCTGACCACAGTCCTTTCCCAAAAATAATTAGTGTAACTCCTTGTTACCTTTCTTGTAGATTTGGGTCATTTCCTCATTGTTAAGCTGTAATCTTTCTTTATTACAGTCATTCTAGTCGACTCTGCAGTTCCACTATCTTGTGGCTTGGGTTTTGTGAAAAAAATCCTCAAAGTCCAACAGCTAACCATTGCGCCATGAGCAAGTCATTTTTATTTCACTAGCTATTTTTCCTTAGCATTGGTATGATTTCAAAATACATATACATATATATTATTAATCCATCTTAAGTTTTACTGCCCACTAGTCTAACCTCTTAATATCAAGAAACCCAGCCAACATGAAACATCACTATTCAGATTTGTTTATAAAATCAGAACTGAAAAAGGTAAAGTTGTATTTGTAATTTGTTTTTGTTGTCCATGTTTTTTTGTTTTTTTTTCTAATGATAGATTCTCATAAAAAGAGATTTTATATGACAACCTGGATTCTGACAAAACCTTTTTAGAATCTCATTTATGAGTTACCTACAATTTTAAACTTGAATTGCTACAGTGCAACATCAATAACAAACTGGGTGCTGTACTGGAGCAACATACGCCCCTTACTGGTCTTCAGGTGCATTGACCACTGGTATGAGTGGGGATTTGGTTTAGTTGAGGATTGCGACATTCTTCTGGTCAAACGAGCAATTCCTAATAAATAACATATTCCAGTCCTCATCAGCTGCACAATAAATTACTGAAGAAGAAAAAGTCAAGAGTTTTTCTTTCATTTGCCCATACAGAACTCCTTTAATTGCAGTAAATAAAATATGTCTTCCACTGAATGAGTCTGATAATGGTCTGTATGTAGATCACCCCTGTTATTTTCTTGTGTGTAGATATTGTTATAAGAATGTTTAATCTAAAAAAAAGATCCCTTATTTTTCCTTAACAATTTTCAAACTTTTTAAGCCGCAGTCTACCAGCGAGAAGGAAGAGAATGTTCTTTCAGCATGCATAATTTAAAACAGGCCTATTTTAGGGGTATTGTGAAGGCTGGCAAGACTGTGGGGAATATATGTGAGCCAAGTGTATCTGACTACATGACTAATGATAATAATGACTGCAATGTCTCTCTCTCTCTCTCTCTCTCTCTCTCTCTCTCTCTCTCTCTCTCTCTCTCTCTATATATATATATATATATATATATATGTGTTTATTTATATTTGTATGCAAGGTTCTTATTTGTTCAAAGTCACTCCCCTTTCTATCGCTCTGCCTCCTTCACTGTCTTTTTTTTATTATTATTTTTTATTTATGAATAACTCACTTTGAAAGAAAACAACCTTATCCCTATATAGCCAGTCTTTCCATTTCTTACTTTGTCTACATCCCTATCAGTCTGTTTTACCATCTCTGTCTGTGCAGACAAGTGAGGAGGGGGGATCTATGTTATCTCATTTTTGCTATAGCCACGCTGACACACATTGCCACTGCAGTGAAAAATATCCCAAGCGCGCGTCACTAATCAGATGAAACATGCACTGACATAATTCATGACCTGGCTGAGTGTTTGACATCTCTGCTGTGCTTGTTCAAAACTTTAAAAAACAATTTGGTAGAAAAATCTAGATACAATTATTCTGAAAAAAGGTTGTTTTTATTTTAACTTTGAAAACTACACAGCTACAAAATATTATTTAGACATTTCATCCTCAAGGAAGCGGCGTAAATAAATCTGAAACATCTGTTTTGTTTCAGTCATCTGTATTTACAGATGTGGATAAAATTGTTGGTACCCTTTAATAAATGAAAGAAAAATTCACAATGTTCACAAAAATAACTTCAGTCTGACAAAAGTAATAATAAATAAAAATTCTATTAAATTTAACCAATGAAAGCCAGACATTGCTTTTTAACCACGCTTTAACAGAAATATTTAAAAAAATAAACTCATGAAACAGGCCTGGACAAAAATGATGGTACCTTTAACTTAATATTTTGTTGCACAACCTTTTGAGGCAATCACTGTAATCAAACGATGCCTGTCAATGAGGCTTCTGCACCTCTCAGCAGGTAATTTGGCCCACTCCTCATAAGCAAACTGCTTCAGTTGTCGCAGGTTTGAAGGGTGCCTTTTCCAAACGGCATGTTTCAGCTCCTTCCAAAGATGCTCAATAGGATTTAGGTCAGGGCTCATAGAAAGCCACTTTAGAATAGTCCAGTGTTTTCCTCTTAGCCATTCTTGGGTGTTTTAGCTGTGTTTTGGGTCATTGTCCTGTTGCAAGACCTATGACCTGCAACAGAGACCAAGCTTTCTGACACTGGCCAGCACATTTCTCTCTAGAATCCCTTGATAGTCTTGAGATTTTATTGTACCGGCACAGACTCCAGACACCCTGTGCCAGATGCAGCAAAGCAGCCCCAGAACATAACAGAGCCTCCTCCATGTTTCACAGTAAGGACAGTCTTCTTTTCTTGATATGCTTCATTTTTCCATCTGTAAACACAGAGCTGATGTGCCTTGGCAAAAAGTTCCATTTTTGTCTCATCTGTCCATAGGACATTCTCCCAGAACCTTTGTGGCTTGTCAACATGTAGTTTGGCTTTTTTATGATTTGTTTTCAACAATGGTGTCCTCCTTGGTCGTCTCCCATTAAGTTCACTTTGGCTCAAACAACGACGGATGATGCGATCTGACACTGATGTTCCTTTAGCTTGAAGTTCACCTTTAATCTCTTTAGAAGTTTTTCTGGGCTCTTTTGTTACCATTCTTATTATCCGTCTCTTTAATTTGTCATCAATTTTCCTCCTGCGGCCACGTCCAGGGAGGTTGGCTACAGTCCCAAGGATCTTAAATTTCTGAATAATATGTGCAACTGTAGTCTCAGGAACATGAACTGCTTGGAAATGTTCTTATAGCCTTTACCTTTAACATGCTTGTCTATAATTTTCTTTCTAATCTCCGGAGACAACTCTTTCCTTTGCTTCCTCTGGTCCATGTTGAGTGTGATACACACCATGTCACCGAACAGCACAGTGACTACCTGTAGCCCTATATATAGGCCCACTGACTGATTACAAGATTGTACACACCTGTGATGCTAATTAGTGGACACACCTTGGGTTAACATGTTCCTTTGGTCACATTATTTTCAATCTTTTCTAGGGGTACCATCATTTTTGTCCAGGCCTGTTTCATGAATTTATTTTTTTAAATAATTCTGTTGAAGCATGGGTGAAAAGCAATGTCTGATTTTCATTGGTTAAATTTCATAGAATTTTTATTTATTATTACTTTTGTTAGATTCAAGTTATTTCTGTGACCATTGTGAATTTTTCTTTCATTAACCGAAGGGTACCAGCAATTTTGTCCATGTCTGTATATGTATTCATATGTATTCCTTAACCTTCATGTGTAATTCTCAACAACAACTAGTCTACAACAATGGTGGGCTGCAGACATGCACTGGTACTGCAGAAGATACTGAGCATGATATGGCTTTTACAGCAAAATCTTCTTCGCCCCTTCAGTCCACACAAATGTCTCCTCTTTAGCTTGATTCTCCTCCATTTTCTTACATTTGTTTACATCGACAAGTTTATGTGTGTGTTCCTGTGTATTATTCTCTGCCTTTGGAAGATTACTGGTGGTGCTAGAACACCACTTACAGGCCTGGTGTAGTGGTGAGCCAGTTCGGACGTCCGTGGAAACCAAGTTACTAGAAACTAGAAACGTGGCTGTGGACACATAGCTCCTGAAAAAACAGACTGTCGCGTTTATGTTTCCGTTTCGCCTTCATTGGTTATTGCTTTGTGGACTACTGTGAGCGAATCAGGAGAGAGCAGAGCAGGCACACCCAAGTCCAGTCCTCATAATCTACTACCCTGCAACTTTTAGATGCAACCTTCTCTAACACACCTGAATCAAATGGCTGAATTCTTTCATCCTCATGTCATTCAGCTCTGCAGACACCTGTTAACGAGCCATTTATTTGATTTAGGTGTGTTAGAGAAGGGTTGTATTTAAAAGTTGCAGGATAGTAGATCCCGAGGTCCGGACTTGGGCACACCCGGAGTAGAGGAAGCCTCAACCTGTGACTGACGATATTTAGAAAAAACTTCACAGAAAAATAAGCCTTACAAGTGGACTTTGCAGCACTGTCCATATCAAGCTGCATCATGCTGTAAACAGGAAGAAGCTCCCAGATGCTGGGAGCATGTATTATTTAGCTAGTAATCGAGGAGCGAACCATACGGTGATTGAGGTACTTTATTTAAAGAGTAATTAGTTATTGACAAAAGTAATGGTGTTACAGTAATGCCTTACTATCCCAACACTGCCACCAAGCTTGGATTGATATGTTTGATACGAACATTTGAGGCACATGACATGGGATGCATCAGCAGCTTGAGTTGCAGGCAAAACCTCATTTGTGACAGCTGTGATTTGCTTAATAGATCCATGTCACTATCACTACACTGGCCATTTCTTTACAGGCACCATGGCTGAAGAAGGAAAATATACATACATACATACATACATACATGCATGCATGCATACATACATACATACATACATACATACATACATACATACATACATACATACATACTACAGAGTTCTAGTGGTTTTGTGTGGATGCACCTCTTGAAACAATTTTGTCTTTTCAGAAAACTTTTTTTTTTTTAAACAAAATATGTTCTGTCTCTGTGTGGATGTAGCTTAAGTATTGTTTTCCATGTATTTGTGTGTGAATGAGATTACATTTTACATTGGGTGAACCAAACCTGCTGCTATAGCTTAAATATACCACAATGTAAAAAAATACCAACCAAACAAAAAAAAAAAAAAAAGCTAACTATTTATATAATTACAAATTTACCTTAATAGATACGTTAGCAATTGAAATACACATACAAATATCTGGATTTAATATTTTTATATTTTACTTTTATTGTATTTCATTCATTTTAATTGTTTTATGTTGTTATTTCTATGCATTTTTATGCTTTATTTAATGTACCTTAGAATTACATTTTATTTAGCTGTGGCTGGTGTGGAAGTGATTTATAAATACATTGATGATGATGATGATGATGATGATGATACAATTTAATCAGCAGTGAAATTCTACCCAAAATAATATTTAAATTTATTAAAATATGAAATAATTTATTAAAAATGAATTAAATGTCCAAGAACAAGTAATTTGTAATTTATGACTGATGGACAGCAGTTCACTGCAGCATCCTGAGTTAAAGTAAAAGCTAAATCTAAGTAAAATCTCATCATTGCAATAAATAAAGTAACCCCACCTGAGCACAGGGGCTGTTTTCTTGCTGCTGTTGCATACAAGACTTAAAACGGACACTGGCGTGGTGCGTTTGTTTTCAGTTCTGATTTTGATTGATGTAGTCCTTTAATTATCAAACACTTGCATCTTTGATTAAAAATTCATTGTCTAATATTTTTGCTTTTCTAAAGCAGATTTAAATTAAATCTTCCTCTTTGCCTTTTCATCTCCTTTTCTCACCTTTTCTTTTGTCTACTTTATTATAGTAAATACAATATTTTAAATCAATATACGGTCTAAGACATCTTTGCATCCCTTACTGTACATAAAAATGAGCAGCCTTGTGTCATCAGTATGCATTGTACAAATCCCACAACTTTTATATTGGCCCTCTTGCTTTTCAGCATTCGTTAACTCAACATTGAAGCTAAGAGCCCAGGTGTCAGTGCTGGAGCAATTTCTTTTACATTTATGCTTATTTTCTCCTTTCTTCAGAAGAAATCACATGCTGGTCAGGTGGAAATGATTTATAGGGTTCCCTTTGAATAAACTGCAGTCCAGGGGAATCAGGGATAGGCAATGTGTAGGCTTGTAGTGATAGAGAGGAATGGGAACGGGGAGGAATAGAAAATGCTATGTGGAGATACAGTAGAGGGATGGATGAAGGTTAGAATAAGAAAAGAAGGAGGCTCAATAAGGCTGTTTGTTCAACTTTCAAATGCAGTTTATCTTTTGAGTTATTGATTTTGCATCAAATTCCAGAGTAACTGGATTGCTTTCATGGTTGGACTTCATATATAGATAATAAGTTATCAGGGTTACCAAAAAGTCCTAGTAAAGCTACTTTTCTTTGCATTAAAAAAAAAACAGTTCAGAAGTTTGGGTCTTGGTCTAGAATACCTCCAGGATATCTCAAGGTGAGGCTCTCTGGTTTGGGGGACACCTGAGGGCAGACTCTAGGTTCACTGGACAGATCATGTCTCTAAACTGACTGGAAATTCCGCTGCATCACAGGAGGTGTTGATGAGGGATCTTTGAGAATAAGTATTCGGACTGGTGCACCATGCCCTTAATAAATAGTAGAAAAGACTGAATGGATAGATGGATGGTAAACAAGGTTTAGTCATTTGGATGAGTGTTCAGTATTCCTCTCTTTGTTTCTAGTCAAATATATAAAATTAAAAGCAGGAATTAGGAATGTTCACTCTAACCCACAATATACTTTAATGAAAAATAAGAAGTCAATACAGTATCTTCTTGGTAGAGATGTTTAATAGAAGATGGGATAAAGCAATCATACTCTGAAATTTTTAGGACAAGTATAATATTCATTAAAGATATAGATATTTATATAAACATCAACTTATTTTTTATTTTTATGACTATACTGCAGCCTTAGTGAATGAATGTATAAACATGTTAGAATCAATTCTTTTAATTCTGCCAAAACATTTGTTTCTGTGTGATGTTTGCAGCGGCACATTGCAAATGCACACCCTGCACCCAAAACATGGGTTTATAACTGGAATATATAACACAAAATATGCCCGTTATGAGGCAATCAACAATTCCTACCTGCCCCCTAATAAATAAATAAAATTAACAATTTGGGTTTTAAACATTAAAAGGTTGTGACCACTTTAGATTGATGCCAGGCCTTCATCGCCAGACTGATGTGAACTAATAATGCAGATGCCCTCATGAACATCTAACATTGTCAAGGGATAACATAAAAACAATAAATGCAGGACAAGATGGAGATGGATATGGAGACCACTTACCTTTGTTGCTGCGAAGTATCTAATGAAAGGTATTGATTACAAGAGAATGTGGAGGGCAAATGCACCTTCATCTTTCCCAGAAGAGAGCACTTTGGACATGTCTTTGATGTCTGATTGAGTCCTTGAACTCTACAGTAATTTACATTGCAAATCAACCCCAACATAATGGCAGATGGGAGAAGTGCAAGACTGCCATGATTTCAACCCAAACACAGAAAAGAAAAGTACACAGTTTGCTGTAAGGCAAATAGATGCCCCAGTGAGAATTTTCTATTCAGTCTCCAGTCAATAGAGGTTTGAGCATTTGCTGTGATAAACCAAAGACATGAGTGCTGAAAATTTATTGAGGTTACAGTCATCTTGGCCTTTAGACTAAATGTTATTTCATGGGGTTGATGACAGTTTTTTTTACAGAAACTGTAAATAGTCAATGTTTCAAAAGTTGTAGCTTTTCTACCTTTGACAGGGAGACCTGTCTTTGCAAACAAACATGAGACTTTTTACAAATAATGCAATGCTAATGTATCACATTGATATTCATTGCTGAGTTTAAATGTAAAATACAATGCATCACTTTGCCGTCTCTTACAAAAGGTCATTTATGAGGAACTTATTTATAATCTAGATGCTAACTATGCTGAAAGGTAAGAGAGGAAGGCGATCCATGCAAATAGAATGGCTCATGGTTACACAGGGTAAGCAAACTACCTTTTAAATAAGTACTCACCAGTCTACTGTGAAATATTAGTGTGATGTTATTAACATACTTCAGGTTGATGTGAAATCTGGCTGTTTCATTTCATTTCAAGTCTTAGTCCTAAACAATCCAAACCAATACATAAAGCAGACTGTAACTTTGAGCCCTTGAAGTAGCTCATAGATTTTCCCTATTGTAGGGAAATCAGAGCAATGTGGACTCTTCTCCCTCTTTGTGAAAGACTTTTTAGCCCAAGCATGTAGTTAATGCATTGATGACAAATCTGGAGGTTTCAACTGAATGCTCACATGAACTAATCTGCAAGCACAGCCGGACGGCTTGCCACAACAGAGCACACATGAGCACAGATTAGGAGATGCGCAAAGGGAGAGTGGCTGCATATCTGCACAGAACAAATACAGTAACTTTGTGCTGCTGTATTAAGCATTACTAATGTTCTCATGGAGACTGACTTTTGAAATCATTAGTTTAATATTGATTAAAATATATATCTAGCAATAGCTACATCAATAATGATAAAGGTTGTTGTTTGAATCATCTGCAGCTTATCTTTTTACAACGTTGCCTGTCTGTGTTTACAGGTTTAATCTACATCCCTGATGATCCAGCTGTTTGACTTGAAAAACCCTGTTCCTTCCTCACAGCCAACTGCTGCTTCTCAGAAGATGAGAAGAAATTATGCCAATATTTGTTGTTTAATGTGATGGGCCCCTTCATTTCAAAACCTCTGCTGGGAGCCTTAAAAATCTCCGTTACAGTCAGCAGGAAGGATTGCTCTGTGTTTGCTGCCAGTTCTTCAGGGAGCCCAATCAGAGTGTTTCGGGTGTCTTATAATCTCTCATTACAATGATGGAAGACTGGATCAATCTCTCTGTCTCTGAGATCATTATCCAGTCATTGGGATTCTGGGGCTGATTCCAGAAAGACTATTTCTAGCACACATGTGTAGCGTATCTCACCTCTAAAACTCGAGTTGCATCATTACGCTTCACAAAGTCATTTAGTTGAATCAGTGCATTTTAAATAAGTCTGTTGATTTATTTTCAGCTGGCTGTAGAGATACTAGGGCTGCCTTTGAAAAAACTCTTGGGTAATATCCAGCCTTGGACTTTGGCAACCGTTGGGATGGGAGGCATGGATCTGATTTTTGAAATGTTTATATAGAGGGTATGTCATTAATTAATTCATGTTTTTCCTTTTTTAAAAATTGTAAACACAAACACAGACATGCATGTTGTACACTCTGGCATCTTAATACTGGGTGTGATTCAAATATCTAGGTGGTTAACCTGACCTGTGCTCCAGATTTTAGCTGTTATTGGAGTGGGACAGCCATGGATCACTGGGAACCTCACATATCCCAGCAGAGAGAACTGGAGCATATTAAGTTTAGACCAAAACCACCCACACCGACTGACCTCCAAACGAGAAGAAACCAAAAATCAGGGACACAGACTGTGATCCATGTTTATGGTTAATTCTTTTTAACTTCTTTTGAGAAAATCCAGAGTTTTTCATGCTATTCATCCTACACTTTCTTAAGATGAGAACAAGAGTAAAGTGTGCTTGAGGGTTCTCTGCAATTGTCTGTTCTGCTTTGTCAGACCTATATCTCCAGGCCTACACATGAATGCACACTCCCTTCTCCTCAGTTTCTGGATTGATTGCTGTGATCAAACAGTGGAAGTCAGTTAGGTTATATGAGAGAGTGCCACACTATTTTCCACTTCCCTAACAGATCGAGGGGAAGGAATATTCCCAATTTCCGTACTAGCAGTTCATACAGAAAAAAGGGTCACAGGTAAGAGGGAAAACAAAGGCAAACAAAAAAAAGACACACCATTTATGTTGTGAAAACAGAAAAAAAATACTGCTAAAATAGTGCTTGAGTATATCAGGGGCATGGACGAAATGACAGAAGTACTTATTTCACCCAACCACATAATGTAATGATGCATCTTCTTAGAAAACAAGAAAGATTATTTACTTGTGTGAAGAATCAGGTGACAGTGTTAACTGGCTGGGAAAGAGGCAAGGAAGCAGACAGGCAACAGACAGGGATTAAAAATCTGCAAGGTGCTTAGCAGCAGACAGACATCTTTGGCACATTTTTAAAACTATGAAAATACAAAGATATTTGGTTATGTTTAGGAAAACGAAGGGCTTTTTTGCTGCCTTTATCTAGTAAAGGGGAACAAACAGTACTCTTCCATGCAATAATAATGATGACCCCAAAAATGTGGCAAAAATAAATTCATGAACACAGTAAAATCTGAAGTATTCATTTTTTTCATGCCTATATTAATAAAAACAACATGTGTTTAATGTAATATACTGTAAATATCATTATGTTTTGTTTGCAGATAGCTTCGTTTGAAACAGTACATGTGGTGTGCAGGATGCACCCATTTTTTAGGTTGTTTTTTATATATATATAAGTGTCTCAAAAATCTGTGCTCACAGTTACTTTTTCCTTTGGACTAAAAAGATTAGGTAACAATTACTGACTGCATCTCACTCATCTCTTCTATCTCTTGCCATTTCATTTGGAGCAACTGGCTGGTGTTTGCTCATATTCATTGTATACATCAAATACATATAAATATAGTATGTTGCAAAACAATACTAGCAAATGCAATTCATGGAAATGGGATGGAAGTGATGTCTTCCAGATTAAGTATATTATCACTTAAAATTAATGCATTGACATAGCAAGATGATAAGCAAAGAAAAAAGACAGCTGGGATGGAAGACAGACAGGAGAGACATGATTTTATGCACAACAGCCACATGACTGTTCACGCCTGTCATCTGGTGCTGCATCGTCGATTAAATAAAGGAACAATCAGTTACTTCTACAGCAGCAATTTTAGGTCTTGTGTTGGATTTTTAGGTTTCATATCCCCCCTGTGTCCTTTACTCAATGTAGTGGTTGTTTGACTTTCTTGAAAGATTATAGGAATTTGAATGTTACTGTGCACAAACAAGGACAGAGAGAGCAGCAACAGAGTGACAGTGAGAGGCAGAGCAAGACAGTCTGATGGAGATGCGGCTCAGTCAGAAAACAAAGAAATTAGACAAGATCAGAGCCCATCAGGACGCAATGAAAGAAGAGATGAGCGAGCAAAATAATAGGAAGAGAAAACAGAAGCAACAGAAAAAGTAGAGAGGAAAAGTGTGAGTCAGAGCAAGAGGAGAAAACTGAAAGAAATGAGTGAGATGAAGCAATGAGAGTGATGCTGAGAAATGTGTGTGTGTGTGCCTGAGAGAAGGCAAGATTAGGGAGGCGATATCAGACTGTCCATCAGTGTCACAGAGCTTGTGTCCTCTGTAAGTCATTTCATCCATCAGCATGGAAAGCCTGATTGTGTGTAGATGGCCTGTTTACATATTCTACATCACAACTCTCAACCCCTTCCTGTCTGTAATACCTGGGCTGGATTAGACCTTGTGGGAATCATCTCTGGTTTGAAATGCACTGTAAAAATAACAGTACAATAAACACAGGTATATATGCACATGTTGTACTATCGTTGCAATCTCTATTGTCTATATTTTAACAGTATAATTTTATACATTGAAGTACAGTTTTCATGTAAATTTACAGTATTTACAAACATGTTACTGTTTATTTGCTTTCACATTTTCCATTGATCAATGCAAACCACCTCAATTAAGTTATTCTAAAATAAAAGATGAAGACTGTTTTGACAATAACACACTAAAAACAAACTTCTGATCTAACACCACTGCTTTGGTTAGCAATGAGCAATCTAGTCACTTCATTTTTTTAAAAAATATTGCAATCAAAACTACAGCATTATAGTTCTCTTGCTTACAGTCAGTGTTGCAGAAGTAAAGTCTCCCACTGAATTAAGTTTGCTCAGCAGGTTCTGTTCTGCTTCACAACCCATCATTCACTCAGGAGCAACGAACCACTTTACATACACCCATCTGTGTTGAAAAGGGGAATGTCATCAATCCAGCAACCTACTGCACTCCAGGTGTCAGTAAAAGAGAGAGAGAGAGAGAAAGTGAAAGAGAGAGAGTTTGAGTATGTGTGTTTATCAGGGCGCAGCCTGACAGGAAATGGTGTCTTATGCTGAAAAATGACAGTTGTTCATTGTTATTGGTTACCCACAATAACAGTTAAAAAATGTGCAAAAGTGGGATATTTAACTATAATTTAAACTATTATGCAATATAGTACAATAATGCTAAAAATTAACCTTAACTTTACAGCATTCACAGAGATGATTGACAGACACACGATTAAATGCCAAATATTGATATTTGTTAAAAAAAAAAAGCCTTTCAAAACACAATGTAGAATATTCATTACTGAATTTATGCCGTCTTATTGCTGGAGACTGTAAAATGAAGATAACAGCATAAGTGATTTAGACCAGAAATGATCAAAGCTTGAATTCTTAATGTACAAAAGCAGACTGTACTACAGTGTACGTGCCAGTTCACCACCCAGCTCAACATCTATAAGTTTTGACAAGATGATTAAAGCTCAATTAACGCAAGTCTTCATGACTGAACATCAGTTCCTGTCTGCTCTGAAACTAAAAAAAAAAAAACCCCGCCTGTGCACTACTGGTAAAAACTGGCATTGCTTTGGAAATGGAGCAGCGGGCTTTTGTTGGTTACCATAACTGATCAAATTTCAGTCATCAATTTATCATCCACACTCCTCAATGTGGCTTTTTATGCAAATACCATTTGTCTGACAAGTTTTGACAAAGAGCCTGTCAAGCACAAGGCGAGAAGTATTCAAAGAGCCTTTTGAGGCTGTTTTGTACAGTGTATTTTAATTGGTCTAGAGAACAGTGAGAGCTTTTCAGGAATATTCACAGATTACCAGGCTAAATCTCAGACAATGCCCTAATTAAAAGACAACATACAAGCTGGAGTATCAGCAGCTTGCTCCAGATAAAGAGCGTCTATTATTAGCTTTCAAAGATACTACAGGTGGTTTAAATGAGGGAGAAATCTACCCATTATTCTTTTGTTGTAACCTCTCTTTTTTTATTTATTTATTTATTTATTTGTTCTCTTTTTTGGAAGCAAGGAACATTACACTGTTTTTGACCTTTCCTTCTCAGAGGAGAGAGTACAATCTATATTCAAGGATTTGGCACTGTTTCATGCAGGAGACTGATTGACAAACTCTTGTGTTCAGTAAGCTGGGAGCATTATATTGATTCCTGTTCTGAGGCTCAGAGGCTTGGACCTGTCTACCTTTATTTCCGTGTCACTTCTGACATTTAAATGACAATTTGTCAGATAAAACTTATAGAAGTGAAAGTCATCCCTGGATAAAGAGGATGTTTTTTTCTGTGTTAAACATTAGAGGTTACAGACAGATGGACAGATGGCATCAACTGATATTGATCAAGAGATAAAAAACATTTGATAAACTGAAATTCACTCTAGCTATCAACCTCTTTTTTCTGTGCATGACTTAATCTGTATTTTTCATTTTCTGCTGTGAAAGAGAACATCCATCATCTCCCCCTTTTTTTTTTTCTTTTGTGTTTTTTGTTTACTGGAATTTGGCTGACTGTGACGGAGCTTTATGAAGTTTTGCGTTGCTCTAGAAATCACAGATTGTTACCATTTTCTGCCTCTGCTTAGAAGAATAATCTGGAGACGTCGCTCACTGCAGGCTTCAAATAAAATTTTCATCCCAACACAATTCTCCCTCTGGAATTTATTCATTTTCTGCTCTGTATGCATGCACATCTTCCAGAAGCTCAGACGTGATAATGGTCCACGCACTTAAAATGTAGGTGCATTCCTTAAAAGTCAGATACATGTTTGTGGTGCTGCTGTGAGTGTGTTTCCATTTGCTTCAAAATGAATGCCAATGAACTGTCTGGTGATGACAGTGATGATGATGATACTAATTTGTTTACACAGAGAAAGAGAAAGAGAGAGGGTGGGGGGTGTAGATGTTGAGACTCTGTGACCTCTCCATTTAATAATAAACCCCAAAATCCTCATTTTGCCAAATAGGCAAGAAGTTTCTGACCTTCCTCACCCTTTTTCAAATATGATGTTCCCTATATTTACACCAGTCATCAAAGTCTGATCATTAAAGATGCTCCTTCATCGTTTGGTGATAAAACTGTCATTTCAGAGAGGGGGCTGCTGTGGGTACATTATTGGCACTGATTGAGAACCAGGTTTTCATTGATTAGCTTTAAGCTGACGAAGCATGGAGAAACATGTTCACTATTTCATTTTGAGCCTGTGCAAAATATGGAAAAAAAGGGGTGGTAATAAAGACAAATTAAAGCAGTGTTCATTTCACTGCTGTGTTGAGATTGATGGCTGTTGCCTTGGATACTGGGAATTTAAACAGAAAGGGTGACAGTGAACGCAATGACGGGCCAGGACTGAGAAAGAGTCTGAGAGGAATAAAGAGAAAAAACAGCAGGACACATCGTTTAGCTTTGTGCCTCTTATCGATCCCCCCCTGTCATTGCTGAGAGGACTACTTACCAATTAGAAGATTAGGGTTGTGCTATATCTCACAAGGGCAGCTGGATTGATGGAGTGGGACAGAGGGAGAGCTGTGAGAGAGTCTTTAAAATCCAATAATACATGAAAAGCAGCACATGGTTAACAGAGCGTAATAGTTAAAGACGAGTGAATCAGAGAGATAGTTGTTCTCTGCGTTGACTTGCTGAGTATTGCCACAGGGAGCTCCGTCCCCGTCTTTAAGCACACATGCAAACAAATCCACCAACAACTGCTTCTGAAAATCAACATTCATGCTGCATTTCTTTGATGAGCCTTGGGCTGCAGTTTTCTCTTAAAGGGCTTATAGTTACATTGCAGAGAAATTGCAAAAGGAGTGGATTTTAAATCATCTAATCCACTGCCAATTCAGAGAAGGGGTGAGACAGAGAGTAAATCTAAACAGACATAATTTATTTATTTATTTATTTATTTTTTGGACACAGTAAATTCAGATTTAGAAATAATCCGGCAATGCAGTCACTTAAAATTGTACATTTTAGTATGTGACAAAGAAGTATGTGACTTCAAACACCCTCAACATATCTTAGAATTATAAAAATTTGAATGTTTGTCTAATAAAAGTGTGTGTGTTTGTTGTATTTTTACAAGCAAGGCTGAAGATTTGATGGCAACAGAGCATTAAATATTGAGAAACAGTTAAAACTTTAAACAAGAGTTATAACAGTAGATTAAGTAAAAAGAAAATGTTGATTTGCTTGAGACCAGAGCTGAGTTGTTTGTATAATAAACACAAAATGAATAAATCCTCATAAGAGGGACTAATAAAATTATCTGTCCATTTAATTGCTCATGTCTGGCTCAGTTTTTTTTTATACCCTGAACACCTGCTGGAATGTGCATGTGGCCCATTTTGATTTCCAACACTTACTCATCATTATTCTCATTTGCCAAATGGCTTCATTTCCCTCCACTGGATTTATGACATTGTTTGAAAAACGGATTCACTTTTATGGACTTTGTGCTACATATAAGAATACACAAAGCCTTCCAGTAGCTGCTACCACTTTAACTTTGATTCATTTTTTAAGCTGGCAGCATCAACAAGAGGTAGAGTATGTGTGTTGTTTGTAATCACTGTGATTTGGAGTTTGATATATTTGTAGACGTCTATTCATGATTTACACTATTAAAAAAATGTAAAGAAATAAAAACAAAAACAGCAACAGGCAAAAGAAAACTACCAGATGGACATTCCACCACATGCAAATATCAGTAATAATGATAACTAACATCATATGTCTCATTTCATGTCCTGTTTGAAAAGAAATGGGAGTCTTATTTATTCCCACCCACCATTCCCATATTACACATAAACATACAGATACACATGCGCATGCATACATGCATTAACATTTAGAAGGCAACAATTATCAAAGATAACAATTTGATTAAAAAAAAATCTTTATATTTTACTTTAAACTGTTCGAGGGTTTGTGTATTCTTTTAAGTCCACATTCATTTCACAGTGTAATTCCACAAACTGAAAAAACCTTGTTTTGGGAAAGATTTGATGTTTTCTTTGGCCTTTAAATTACAACCCCGTTCCTCAGTGACTATTTTCTGAATGTTATCTGGTTATTTAATATTTTAAATATGACTTGAACAGACTGAAATTATACTAAATCCATTCATTTAACCAATTTTGACCAAAAGAATTGGGAATTTTTATGATCTCGATATCTGACCTTTTGCACATATTTCTCTCCTTTAAATATATTTAATGAACAAAAACTAGTTTTAGAATTTTTACCCCAAACCCCACATCAGCCATATGAGGCTCCTCAAACATGCAATTACTTTAGCATGTTTTCTATGATCAGGCCTGGTGAGTCAGACAGGTAGCACCCAAGTCAAATAATAAGAAGTCAGCCTTAGGGTTACAAAATTAATTCAGGTTGGAGCACTAAGATTTTGTCTAAGGCAGTTTGCCAAATGACAAGTGCAACAGTGCTTATATGCTGGATTAATTAGACACTGACTGTCCTGGTGTATGAGGGCAAGAGGTGGCAGGAATGCTGAGTTAACTGCAGAAGAAATAGGAGTTGGAGGGTCTCCAATGACAGGAAGGGGTGATGAAAGGCACTGACAATATGCAGGTGAGACAGACTGAAAAAGTGAAGTTAACTGGAGGTGGACATGACACTGCAGGGAGCTTGAACAGCAAACATGACATGAATTTCCAGAAAATAGGCAACAGATAAATAGACAGAAAATGAAACATTTCTGACTTCTACTTCAATGTAATTATAAGCCCTTGGTCTGCAATAAGATAAACAGTCTTTAGCTTTAATTTTCCTTTCTGGTGTTACGAAATCATTGAAGAAGAACATGGTTTAGTAAAATCATCTATTTAACAGAGAGCTAGTCAAAAATGTCAGTGTCTGTCATGTGTCATTACTTCCATTTTATATAAACAGAGAAAAGCTGTTTTGCTTCTCTACTTCGTGAAGAGTATGCTGTCACTGCCAACATATCAGGGCAAGCATGACATACTGTAAATGCCTTTACTCCTGATGGGAATTCAAAGAATAGTCCTATTGTGCCTTTCTGGCTGAATGACACTTTTTATATGTGGTTGAACAGCAGGGACACGGACAAACAAATCCAGTGATGTGTGTGTTTTGTGCTGAAAACGACTGTTGTATATATGTGTTGCATTATTTACACATACAAAATACACATGTGAGTGCATTTACAGTGCAGATCTGATTTGATGCAACATTTTTTTCTAGCTACATAAGTAGCTTAAAGGAATGAATTACCTCTGTGCTATTTTCTCTCATCACAGTCTGCTTAGAAAAACCATTTTCAACATTCATTCTTCACAGTGTTTTAAGGGAGCAATGGAAATATTGGGCACTGTCAAACATCAGGCAGTTTACAAGAATCTAAGCAACTCATTTTTCACTAAGAAAATCTGATTTATAAAGATTATCTAACTTGCACAAGGCATATATTTCAGCATTGCACATTTCTTTCATATTAGGTCAAACATTTCATTTCTATTTCATTGTTTTAGAGCTTAAAAAAAGAATGTGAAAGTTCACAGACTATAGCAAGTTTTTTTTTTAATGTAGCTTATACATGCAGTAAACTGTCAAGGATGAAATATTTAAAGGACGGATGGTAAATTTCTTTCAGTCACATAAAAAGATAAATCAGTGCCCTCTTGCTTCCCACATGAAGGTCACACATTAAAAGAATATGAAGACTTTGACATCCATGTTATTATTCTATTACTTTACAGCAGGGCTCTCCAACTCCCCGTGAGCTACTGTCCTGTAGGTTTTGGATTTTACCCTGATGTAACACACCTGACTCAATTCACTGAGGTCATTAACAGGCTTGTGCACAGGGTTGTTGTAGTAGGAGACATCCAAAACCTGCAGGACAGTAGCTCACAAGGACCGGAGTTGCTGTACAGTGTTGGAACATGCCATATGTGAAATACTCCCACTTAGATTATTGCATTTCTGAAGGGCATTTATATAATCTCTAGATTTATTCCCAAATGCACAGTTATCTGTCAACCCTTTATTTATCATTTTTCATCAGTACTGTACCTTAGGTTGATGCATAAATTTGTCATCAAATTATCCATCAGTCTCATTTTATGTACTTACATTACTTTAAAAAACACATTACTTGATGGTGGAATAATGTCTCAAAACTGCATGTTGGCTTCATAGAAACAATTTTGGCAGATTTAGCATCTTCTTATCCCAAGCTATGCTCTTCAGAGGGTACCGGTGACATGGTTAAATGTCTTTAACAGCACCTGTTCCATCATCGTGGACAGAATTATGCCTCTTAAGCTAATTTAGCCTAAAAGAGCTTCTAAGCCCTTCCAATATCCATTCACTAAGAAGATGCCATCTAAACTTAAAATGCAAATGGATGATGAATAAATACACACCTTCAATGTCTAAAGATGCAACAACTTAGCAAAAAAAGCAATAATTCTTAAGCAAACTATAACATTATCAAGAGAATTCAGCTGCTCCTTGGCATTATTACCTGAAGTATAATTGCTCCCTCCAGTGAATTTAAGTCCTCCACAGTAGTTTTGTGAGGAATTCTTGTCCTTCTTTCCCAACAAAATCAGATATACAAAATCAGAAATAATAATAATATATCAGTAATGAATAAATGAATGAATGAATGAATGAATGAATGAATGAATGAATATCTTTCTTTTTTAATAAAGTGGTGGTCTGGGGTCTCATAATCTGATGTTTTGCTTGTCACCTTGGTAACCAAAAAGGTTTTCCTCTATGTGTAAAATCAGCACCGGTTCTTCTGATCATATGGTCTATGAAGAAAAACCAAGCTGCTTTTCTTCATCTACCTCCTCATCAATCTACCACTTTACATTCCTCCACATCATTCTAAGACCCATTTCAAATATTTCTGTAAAACCAGTCCTAAAAAAAACAAATATTGTAAACAAAACAATGAATACACAATGTAGGCGCATCCCTCAAAATCAGATAAAGGTTACCTCCAGGTCCATCCCACTCCCCACTGAGCATATTTTCCTATATGATTGTGACTTTAAGGTCCCTGATGGCCTTCTGCAATGCAGGTGATAAATGGGAGCCTATGAAAAAAAATGTGTTTTGATCTGAAAGTATCCAAGTAAGCAGCCTGAAGCAGCAGAAAATGTTGCAGCAAACACAGAGCATAGAGGAACGGAGTCAGTACAGCTGAGTTCTGCGCTAACAATACACAAAATGACTAATCTGGGAATAAAAAGTCTACAGTGAATGGGTCCAATGAGCCAATGTTACGAGAGACAAAGCAAATCAACCCAGTTCACTTAATCTGTCTCAGAAGTGATAATTAAATCAAACAAAAATGTGTTTGGGTATGTGGGAAACAACAAACGTATTGTGTGGACACAATAAACAACTCTTATGCTGTGTACTGTCTGATTAAACATTTTTTGGGGGAAATAAAAGTGCACTCTGCATACCTCTGCTGACAAACAGAAATGTCCGGTGATGAATTATCTGCAGATGATGTCAGGACAAACAAACTGGCTGTAATCTGCAAACAGCTGCATGAGCATTATCACAGCTCAGCAGAGCACTCAGCAGCCCACAATCTGTGTAGCTCTGTCACACACATTCTCTCATTATATATCTGTTAAACTCTTTCTAACACACACACACACACACACACAGAGAGAGAGAGAGAGAGAGAGGTTGAAAAGGTTACTTTTAAAATCTATTTATTTGTGGATTAGTCAGTGTTTCATCATGTCGCCAGTGATCCTGACAATAAACTGATTGTTTTAGTTAAATCTGGACAACTCTGCTGGTAAACTGACAGTTAAAAGATGCTTCATTGCATTTTATTTCCACTAGTATCCCCATTTGCAAGAATGATTTCTCATTTTTCATCACATTAAAGATTCATTTTAATTTTTAATTATCGTTAGCAACGTCAAATCATGTGTTTTGATCCTGAGATTCTATCCGCTTGTTTCATGTGTTCTTATTCTGTCTCCTACTTCATAAATCTATCAACTGACCCTTATGATTTTCTTTTTTTTTTAAATCGGAATAATAGTATCATTCTGTGTCATTTTTCTGTCAAAAAGTTCCCCCTTTTTTCTTAAAATCTTTTTTTTTAGCATTGTTTCTGTATTTCACTGTCACTTGCTTCGCTTGTATTTGGCCTGATAAGTCTAACTGTTCTCTGTGATGATAGTGTGTCAGTGGCAGTTTTGCTGCGATGCTGGATGCAGCAGTGTGACAGTCCCTTTGGGTGTCCACAATAATGAGCATCAGCCTTTGCCCGCCCCTCAAGACCAATGCGAAAGTGTCCAATAGAGTCAATACACTATGCAACACGTTAGTTACATACCAACCCACCTCACTTTATAAAACAGTCATGTCTTTTCCCGTGTACATCAGCTGTGCCCATTTGGTTAAAGATGGGCCATTTTTTTTTAACCCACAGCACTTTCTGCAGCTTTGATTCATCAGTGTGCAGGAAATATTCTGCTATAATCATGACTTCCCAGTCTGACATTTCTCATTCTTAAGATGTTTTTATCCCCAAGCCTGCCACCGACTGCAGCTGTCTTTGTTTATTGTCAGTCTCAGGAGGTTGAAGACACTCTAGTGTGGGTAGATCCCAAGGTGCTGGCTGTTCCTTAGCAGCAATGATACGATGCTGAGTCAATTAAGTCACACATCTTGTCTGCTGAAATGCAACAGAAAGTCTTGACAATGTCAGATGTGGCAGATAAAGACTTGGTGAAGCTTTACTTTCATGTATGCAGTTAACTGGTCAAACATGTTAGCACTCCTTCAAATAAAGCCAGGCATTATATTTATGAAAGTATGTTTTTGTGCTAGTAAAGGCATGTTTTGTGTTAAAATATTTCTGTTATGTGCTAGTGAGCACCCGCTTTATCATTTGGATTTAAGAATTCCTGGAACTGGCACTGACTTTCCCTAAGCAGTGTGCAGACAGACATTTGAAATGTTAAGGTTGCAAATGTGTTGTTCATTTTGTGGTTAAAAATGTGCGTGAATGTGTGTGAAGTGGTGAACTGTCAGGAACAATCACAGCTGACTAATCCTGCAGAATTAAAATACAAAATATCTGCAATTTTTTGTTGAAACAAGTTCAGCAAACAAAATCCAAAAACACTCCTGTCACATCTCTGAATGACAAATAATCCAAAGACCAGAGATTAAAATGAATATAAGCAATGATGTATTTCGGTATCAGTGTGGGGCTTCAGGATAAATGGCTAAAGCAATCAATTTCTCAACTAAACTAGAGAAATTGAAAGATTTAGAAAGTCTGTTGTTGGCTCTGAAAGGTACACCGACTGATCAATACATCCGTGCTGTTAAATCCTTTCACGTTCCTTCAGACCTCTTAATCTTTCACTCCATCATTCTGCCTTCTATTTTACTCGATTTGTTTGACTTTTTTTAAGCAGGCAGCCACATGGTCCAGAATTATTTTTCTTTATAGAGATAAAAGAAGAAGGAGATGTGATTATCGCTGGGGGAGATTTTGTATTGAGACCAGCAAAAGTCATTTTCAATCTAGCCATTTAAGCCGGGCTTTACTGTAACACTATCTTAAAGTGTTATGAATATCACCCTTTTGTGTCAGACATCCACACAGGTGGCCACAAGAGTGCATGTTTATGAGAGTTCAACATTTTATCTCCACAAATTCTCTGAAAACAAAACACTACATGAACTTGAGAATTGCTTTTCCCTCTTTACACTCCACTTCAAGCATCTATTCCATGTTAAGAGCCGCACTCTGGAGCATCATCTTTAAATGGCTCATCACAGTGGCTCCATTTCATCTGGAGTATTCTCAGCAGGGAGGATTTCAGGAAAACAGCACAAGGCAGGATGTGCAATAAAAAGCATGGCTGGTGAACCAAAAGGAATCAGATTTTCCCTCAGGGGACATAACTTTTATTTATTTATTTTAACATAACCTACTGTAAATCCCTGAATGTCCACTCATGTTATTTTTCTTTTCAGCTTTTCCTTTTGGGCTCTGGTCAAGTTATCCACTGTGATGCTCATTTTCACACATTTTATTGGAGGTGGAAGCTTTATTTTTCTCTGTGTGTGGCAACTTTATTTCAAGTAACCACTGATTCTAATGCCAGTCATGATGACACTGACAAGCTGACAAGAAAAGAGAGACACACAAATGTGAAACAGCCCACATCATGCAAGGGCTTGTAACCAGATGGTGTGTGAGTGTTGGGTTGCCTGTCAGGGCTGTTTGTCGGTTTGTGCAAATGTGTGCGAACAAATGGATGCTCAATGTTATTTCAAATATCATCCGGGTGTACAGGCCAAATCTGGTGTTAATGTCTGTAAGGACGGTGACAAACTGGACTGCCGGTTACCAAACATGGCAGTTCAAAGGCTGTGCTGCCTTTAAGGCAGCAGCTTTGATATAGATTTGGAGCTGGGGCTGTTTTGAAGAAGCACAAGCTCTGGACAGCTTCCCAGGGGCCTCATTAGGGACCATGTATGATGGGTTGGTGGAGGAAGTAGGACACAGCAGCCAAACACATAGAGACAGCACAAAATCACATCTCTCTCTCTTTTACCCCCACACACATTCATACATGTGGGCAGCCCAAGAAGACCTGAGACGGCTTGACAGAGCACAAAAGTAATTGGCAGTAAAGTGATGCGTCAGGACTCGGCTTGTCATAATGTGAGAACTTCAAACTCAATACTAACATTTCTAATACTAAAAATATACCAAACTGGTAAAAAAAAAAAAAAAAACTCCATTCAATGCCATTTTTGATACTGCGGAGGGAGAAAAATACAATTAAAGCAACATTAAATGCTTTTAAAACACCTGCAGCAAAGGTTCTCCTACCTGAAAATACCAGCACCAACACAAAATTTAGGAAAACCGCATTTTAACTTTACTTTGATTTTCTCTTTCTCAAATTTAACTGCATGTCTAATAAATCATTCATTCATAAATTGGCAACGTACAGAAATGACCAAATTCTTGTGTCAATTTAATAGAAAAATGCAAGTAAATTCATAGTTTATAAAACATTTAGTGCGACTGAGCTTTATTTGTTTAGCGCAAATTTACAACAAAGTCATTTCAGGTCTTTTATAGACATAATCAATTCATGCCAATTCATTGTGTTCCAATTAAAACAAATCTGCATTAGTCCAGTTTATAATAAATATGTTCATACAAGCCAATTCTTAGCTAAGTAAAACCATTTGATTGCATGATATTTTTTCTTCGATTCAATCCTCTGTCCTGAGTGTGCAGGGGGTGGCGGAGAAAAGCTAAGGAAAAAACAAAGGCAGCTTTTATATCAAAGAAACAACAAATATATTAACATCATTTCGGTATCTTGTGGTTTAAACAGTTCGATAATTACTAAACTATCTAATAGTAGTGATATTAACATGGATTTGTGAATTTAATGACACTATTTAGTTGAAATATCACTTCAAGTGAGCTGAATTGAATTTCAAATAATTATAAATGTAAAATACTGCAGAGCTTCCTTTACAATGTGTTTGGGTGTTCTGAATTATATTTTTATTTCAGGCTCTCTTGCAGACTGATTAGTTGATTCCTGCCTTTAAACTGCTGCTGACAGACCTGCTTCAGTTCACCATTCTGCTCGTCAGCACTTCACCAGTGATCCATGTTTAAAGTTTGAAGTCAAACCTGAAAACAAATTTTCTCTTCAAACATTGAGCCACAACAATAGCAGTTTAAGAAATGCAAAGTATTTCTTTCTTTGCAGTGTACTGACCCAATAAACTGCATCATCATTTCATGTCAGGCAGAGGTTTCAGTCTGCTGGTTCCACCTGCTGCAAGTTCGATCACATCCTTACCATTACTGCTGTGTTCCATGAGGATCTGAATGCTAGTTTCTTTGAAAATATTGCTGTAGTTTAAGGAGCTGAGTCAAATGAGATCAGCAGTCCATTTTTTGATGACGACTCAGAGAAACTGTCTTGTGTCCCACTTACACAAGACACTCAAACAGATCCTCTTTCCTTCCTTGTGTCTCATAAGATGTATAATTATGAAAAAAATGCATATTTCCAGACATGTTGCATTTTCTTCAATATGGCCACCATGTTACCAAATATGACTTAGTAGTTGCAATCTGAAGTTGCTAGAAGCTGCCTGTCAACCATAGATGATGGCAACATATTGATGCTGTTGGAAATTTATCTCTATTTAGATACTCAATGGTTATGTTGATTCATATGTGATTTTCCTTGACAACCCTATTGTGCCAGGTGGAGGGAAAAAGAAAGAAAACAGTGTTCTGTTGCTATTTTGTCAGTTTAGTTAATTGATTTCCTTTTTGCATCACGTGTATGGATTTGTAAGTGTGTTGGGTCATTAGCTATAACAGCTTTGGCTCATAGTGACTTTTAGAGTGTCGCCAGTGTCAATCTCAAGCTAAGTGTCATTAAGGCACTTGTCTTCTCACAAAGCTGCGGAGCGTGTGTATTGCTCAGTATACACGTGATTGTGCATATGCTTTTGAATATGATTGTGTGTGTGTCTGTATATACCAGAGGCAGGCTGTGTTTCGACACCCTACATTTAACTCTTCCACAGCTCACTGACAAAGCTCCATATGGTGTCTCTCAGTTTCTACTTCATCTACCCATCACATTGTGAGATTTATGCTTTTTTAATAGGCAGGCACCCCTTACTCACACACACACAACCACACACAAGTACATAAAGCACAACTTAAAGTGATGCTGTGGAAAAACTGACACCAATTTTCCTTGGTTTTTGTTGCTGTTGGTATTATAAAGAAGTGACAACTTATCAAATGGGCTGTTAGAACTACTGATTAAGAAAGTTAATAAGAGAAATGAGTCGCTTCCTTTACACTATAAAACAATCTCAATCAAATATCCTTTTGGTATGTTTTTTTTACTGTGCAAATATAAATATATACACATAAAGCTGAACATGTGTATAAAGATATAAAATGTTCTTAACATTTTTATTTTGTAAGATTTTTCAATTAAGTAGGAAGAAACAGAAAAGAGTATTGTGGTAAAATTTGGGATATCCTTGGAAATCTGAGCCTAAAGGTAAGTGTTAAAGACCCACTCCAAGGAAAATCATGCTTTTTCATGTTGTTCACATAGAGGACATATCTTCTGAAAAATTTGATCAAAATGGCTTTAATGAATATTTATGCATTTAAGTTATTGTGAATCAATGGCGAGCAGAAAAAGGCGAGCTTAGACAGACCCTCATTTACACGTCATAACCCCACATGGCGAGGCCACAAGCTCCTACCCCGCCCTCTCCGCCCGTTCTGACTCTGAGAAGTGATGACGGATCGACACGTATGTGCAGTATCGGGTTGCTAATCATGTTAGCTTTCATTATTTACTGAAGAACTTTGCTGTGAGAGAGCAATGGATTAGGTTTCTCAGTCATCACAATATAACAAACCACACGTTGGTTTGCAGTCAACACTTCAAGGAAGACATGGGTCAGCGTTGCTCCCATGTTACACTGACTCCGCCCACAACTCAGAGGCAAATTGATAATAAGCTGCTGGTTCTCTGAACTACTACTCAGAAGCAGAGTCCTGGAAAAGGACACAAGTTTTGTGATTTTTGCCAAAAACTCCATAATCACAATTTAAAGTCCACTGAGAACATTTTAAATAGTTCCAAATAAGAATTGGAGTGGGTCTTTAAGTGTCAGCTCCTAATGACTTTTTAAAAAAAATAAATAAATAAAAAAATGTCATCAGCTGTTCTAAGCAGCTGCCTAACACTGAAAATTACAGTAATAGTTGACCAAAGCAGGGTAACAAAGTGTTTTCAGGGAGCTACTTCCACAGATTATGGTGTAGTAAATTTTTCCAGGTAAACTAAGGCTATATCCTCAAGGTAGGGCAGGGAGCAGCCGATGATTTTTTTGGGCAGTATTGATCACCCGCTGTAAAGCCTTTCTGTCCGACCCAGTATATCATTACGCTCTCGATGGCAGCGCGATAGAAGGACACCAGCAGCTTTTGCTGTAGTCTCTTCTTCCTCAGGATCCTTAGAAAGTGCAGCCGTTGCTGGGCCTTTTGTTTTTACCACAGCCAGGAGAGCTGTTCTTGGATGTGGACTCCCAGAAGCCTGAAGGACGACACCATCTCCACTAGGTCTTCGTTTATGTAGAGAGGGGTATAGTCCATCTGCCTACTCTTGAAGTCTATAATGGCCTCTTTTGTCTTAGTGGTGTACAGCAGCAGGTTGTTGGCTTGACACCACTCTGACAGGTATTGAACCTCCTCTCTGCGGGCAGTCTCATCTCCCCTTGAGATGAGTCCAGTCACTGCAGAGTCGTCCATTAACCTGATTATACTGTTTGTGGAGTGATGGGGGATGCAGTCATGGGTGTACAGCCCTGTGGAGAGCTTGTGCTGAGCAAGAAGGGGGAGGAGAGACGGCTGAGCTTCACACATCTGTTTGTGAGGAAGTCTTTAATCCGGGCACAGGTGGAAGATGGAAGGTCTAGGTTCAGTAGTTTTGCTATCAGAATGTCCGGTGTGATGGTATTGAACACTGAGCTATAGTCTATGAAGAGTGATCTTGCATAGTTGCCAGGATGCTTCAGGTAGTTCAGCATGGTTTGAAGGGTGATTTAAACCTCTTGAAACATTAAACATGAAGGAGGATTGATGAAGTGTTTGTCTAGTGTTGCAGCTACTTCCAGAAGAAATATCCCAGTGGAATGGGGATAGCGGTTATCATTTAAATGCCACCAAATTCTAGAAGCAAACAGCATATTATCTTTTTTTTTTTTTTTGGTTTGTTTGTTTGTTTGTTTTTTTAAATGAAAGAAATCTGCTGCTTAACGAGGCATCCAAACATACGCAATGTACTCTGACAGACCTCAGAAGAGCAGTGGGTCTTAGTTTTTTCAAGAACATCATACACCTGGAAGATGATTGCAGGAAGAGTAGGTGAAAAAGGAAGTATTTCTGGCGGCCAGTGTGAGCTGAGAAAGACAGCTCAATTTAGTAGTTTGAGAAAATAATCTTTCATTTGCATTATGATGAATGTTGAAGCAAGCAGTCTGGATTTGACAGTGTGAAAGTGCTAATTTAAACAAGGATTATTAATGAATGCTAACAGATGCTGGTATCTGTCAGAAATAACTCTAAAAGGGAGATGGGACATATTAACATTTGGAGAGGAGGACTGATGAATAATCAGAATGGTCTTCAAGAGATGGATCCACTGTGTCCACTTTGGCGCATTTTAAACCACCCCATTATGAAGATTAGGTTTTCAGAATTTAAGGACAGGGCACTGCTGGTCTGTGTTGATAACTTTCAGTCATGTTAACTATGCAAAACCACCATTGATTAAAAAAATTACCAATTCTCCATGTATTGTTATCCCCTTCCTCCAATACATTAGTATGTCCTTCACTTTCCTTTCCATAGCTTTGTATTATTTATTAGAAATCCAACTAGAAAGCTAAATAAAAGAGATCAACAATATAAGAAAAGTTGCACCATTTTGCAAAAGTGCTTATTGAATCTTAAAAACAAAAAGCCTGTCTGTATGCTCATCTAACAAAGTGAATTATAAAGGACATGCACCTGCATATGTTACATATGTTCTAAAGCATAATGCTCAAATTACTGTGGCAGTTTAAAAGAAGAAAAAAGCCAAACTCAACTGTAAGACTGAAACAGAAAAAAAGAAACCGTAGGGTGAAACAAAAAGTGCAGCTGGATATAAAAACTCCTGTCTCCATGCAGTGTCACTCTCTCCACCAAATGTAACACCTGCTTGTAGACAAGACGGGCACTTTCACTCAGAAGATGAAGGAAACAAAACATGCAAGAGTTCAGAAAATACAAATGCAGAGTCTCTAAATGCAGAGGTGAGAAAACGCTGGCATGAAAGAAATGAAATGCATCATTTCACAGTGCTTTGCATGGGACTAATTTAACATTACAAGAAAGCCAGGCAGAGGAGGAAAGACGGAAGGGGAGGGGAATACCATATTTTTGCCATCTATTATCCCAACCTTGCAAAAAATAGTTTAAACCAAGAATCTGCTAGAAATAAACACGTCCTGCATTCTGAATAAGCTGCATTTTCATTTGACAGCTGAGATCTTTGCCCAGAACTCCATTACAGGGCCATGGACAGTTTAATCAATATCTGACCAACCAAGCTTTTCTTCCAACAGCTAAATTCTAGACAGCCAAGATGTGAAGCAGGCTTCTGCTGGTTCTCACTCCCAACTTGAACAACATGTGTCGCTCTAAAGTGTCCTTGGGTAAGATGCTAAATCACTGTCAACTTTAATTGCTCTTCTGTTGACCTCTGAATGAAAGAGGGAATGAGAAAGAAAGATGTAGCACACAGTGAAACTTAGCGAATCTGTTTAAAATTTGCCAAAATGCCGTAACATTATCACCACTGACAGCTCAAGTGAAAAGAACTGATTATCTTGTTATAAATTTACCTGACAGTTATGTTAGGCAGCCAGTAAACTTTCTTTCTTTGTAGCTGATGTTAGAAACAGAAAAAAGTGGGCAGTTGTAGAGATATGAGTCACTTTGTCAAAGGCCAAACTGTGGTAATAATTGAACCGGTGTTGTAACGCATAAACGTTATTTACGCAACATCTCGTCCCGCGAGACTTCACTTTGAGGAGGATGGAGGTTTCTAATTCTTTGTAAAACTCTGCATTTTGCTGTTGTTTGCTATCAAGGATGGCAGTTATGTTTTTTTCTTTAATTATTTGTAAACAGATTTTCATCTCCTCCAGCATTCATCTTTACTTGAAATGAACTGGTCACGTGTCCCACTATGTCACATCCAGTGACATGTAAATGCAAAAAAAAATATTTCCATTACACTTTTGCAATCTACTTCTATATCGACACGTCTGAAAAACGACCTCATAAGAGTGGGAAAACTTATAAGTGATATTAGGAAGGTTTTTCAAAGTGTTTCCATTACCAGTTTTTTATTGCAATATTTAGGTTTTGCAGAATTCTTTGGGTAATAGAAAGACAGTAAATGATGCACATGGGGGAGGGAAGGTTGGTCAATGTAGTCTGATCCAAAAGAAATATTACAGTAGCTTAGATAGCTGATAAAGCTAATGGTGGTTTTGATAGGAAAGTGACAATCTGACCCGTGCCCAGACTAAAACGAAGCTAAAATGATCATGTGAGCATTGGAACTGGACTACAAAGCAAAGGCAGAAAGGGATCAAATCTGATTACCAAATTCTCTTTTTTATAATGTTGATAAATCTCAACTTTACAGGTAATACAGCATTTTAGATAAGACATGTAATTCAGATTTAAGCTGTAGTGTCTTGTGTAATAGCATCATTTTTAACTATTTGTCTTTATATAGTGAAGTACAGTAGACACTGCAAATCTCAGAATTATTAAAGATATCGTCACCTTGTCTTTTCATGTATCCACTGTCCTCTAAGTGTCTTTAATTAAAAAAAAACAAAAAAAAAAAACAATCAAACATAGAGCTTGTTCTGACACTTTGCTCATACCACAACTTTGTCTCGTGAGAGTTCAAGCAAGCTTTTGACTAATGTTAATGAGGTGCATGCCGATTGGCCACATGGAGGCCAGAGTTGGAAGTAAGTAATCTATAAGTAAAATCTTATATAAGAGTATAATCTTGAATCTTGACTTATTTCTTTTCCTGGCTCCTTTCCTCTCTTTCTCTGATGTCTTTCTTGTGTTTCTTTGCTGAATTAGTCACGGTGCACATTCAAAATGCCCGTTTGCGGGGCTGCAACGTCATGTGGCATCCTTGATGAAAAAGTTCTATAGTGCTCTTTGCCACTGGGCAGCAACATGCACATAATACACATCACTGTGCCATGAAACGAGTCCGAAACGCAGAGTTTTAAGATCAGAAAGTTAGGTAATGCATAAAGGAAAACAATGTTGCTTACTTTAAAGGTAAGCAATATTGTTTTCCTTTATGATTAACCATGCCATTTTAAACTTGTAAACCAGGGATCTCAAACTCCGGTCCTTGAGGGCCACTGCTCGGCAGTCTTTATGAACTTTCTCGCTACAACATACCTGATTCAAATCTAAGGAGTGTAACAGCCTGATGTCCAGTTCTGCACATATTCAAACTAGTATTTAATACAATTACAATAATAATAATAACAATATTTTATTTTCAGTAAAAATACTGGTTGGAAATAGAAAAAATATCTAAAAATTGAACTGGTTGCAAAATTGACATTGCCTCCTTTTTGGAACCAGCATCCAACTTAAACATAGTCCATAATGACAGAGAATTAAAGGATTAATTGATGACATTTTTAACTGGTTGGCTCACTTTTTTTTTCATTAGAAAAGAAAAAGCTTTATCTAAGTCCACATGTGAAAAGCTGTCAAACCAAATGCAGAAAGGACTAATTTGTTCCACTCTGCAAGTCTGTCTGTATATTTTGTTAAGAACTGCTCTGGCTTTGTTATGTTTTTTTTTTCTTTTTCTTTTTTTTTTTTTTACCTTTTTTATATTATAAATAACTGATCTGGTCTCTGCTTAGTAATTTCACTGTGACAGTGCACTGAAGTGCTGCATCAAAATCTCTAAAATGAGACACAATGAAGATGCCTGACTCAAAACGAGGAAAACAAGTAGGAGTGAGTAAACAATGGAAAAAATTGGATGGAAAAAGAAGGGAAACAACTCAGAAAGAACAAGAGTTGTAAAAGAAAGACTGAGAAGGAGGTAGAAAGAACATCATTTATCTCTGCGGAACAGCCTGTGAGTGCAGAGAGGCTGTATAACAGAAATCAGTCAGAAGCCAATCGTCCATTCACGGCCACTAATGTGCCAACCCATCGATACAGGCAGAGTAGAGGACAGGGATTTGGGAAGAGGAAGAGAGAAAGGTGAAAGAATTGCTCTGATGTCTTGTGTAGTAAAATAAATCTAAAAACCTGCAGGTTTGTGGGACCAGTGACCGGGGTTTCCCTACCACTACCCTATATTCAAAATACTCAGTTACAAATAACAGTCCTAACATACATTATCGATCTCAGCCAAGTATGTAAATATTAGGAGCAAAATATGCTATTTGTATAAAAGTAAAGGTGTTTGTTGCACATTGAACTCATCTTTTAAATCTTGACATTCTAAAGAATTATTATTGATAAAACATGGTTCAGTTTTTGAACACTCAAAGACTGAAATGAGGAAACCAAACACTGAGAAAGGAAAAATGCTGAAACATGTAACTTGGGGTAAATGGGGTAACAGGACACTCACGGGTACAATCAAAAGAACCACAAGAACAAAACCAACAGAGAGAGAAAAAAAAATGGATTATACATTATTTTGATAGTTCTGTTAAACGTTGGTCTAATATTTGCCTCTTATCTTGTATGTAAATTAACATGTTCCATCACCTGGTTCGGGTTGACTCCACCTTGCTACACCAATCATTGCTGGAGCTGCTGCAGTCCAGGAATAAAAGGCACAGTCATGTTCCTTTGTTAGACAGCATGCCCCACTTTCTAGAGACTCCAGTTGTTTATTATTTGAAACGTGTTGTATTGTACCTACCTCTAAGTCTTGCTGAGGTCTTAGCTTGCAGCTTTAAGGCTGTGTTTTGTGTTGCTTTGAATTGTTAACTGTTGTTGTGTGAAGATTGGGAGCAGTTTTAGATTTGCTACCACATCACATTAGTTTTCTTTGTTGAATTATTAGTTTGCTGTACTGCTTCTTGTTTGTTTTGTTTGTATTCAGTGCAATCAGCCAGGTTTTGTTTTCTTGCATTGAACTTTAATGTTTTAATTAATTAATTAATTAATTAAAACTTTAATTAGTTAATTAGAATAATTTCTTTCCATTTAGTCTCATTCAGTTTTTGTAATATGAGCAGAGACACCTGCTCATCTCTTCTGTTTGTTTCTGTTTGACTGAATTCCACCTGCCACTTGGGACATACTCACCGTTACTCCACCTTACATCTGGAGATTTTAATTTAATTCTCTTTCCCTAGCCAAGCCAGGTCGTAACATAGGTGAGGACTCATCCAGAATATTGTTGGTAATCCTTGAAAGATTTGTATATGCTCTTCTCTCGACAGTTGTCTGCTATGTTTCTACAGCAGCTTTAAACAGGGACATTTAACAATGTTTTGGAGATTTTGTTCATTACAGACTCCTACTTTTCTGTTAGATGTCTTTCCATCATCTCCAACATATAAATATTGAAATGTAGTCATATATATTTAGTTTTACTCTTTTCATATGTTTGCATATTAGTTAATATACTATATAGTAAATATTGCATTAAAAATTCCTTCTAAAATGAAGGCAAAAACAGATAAATTGAACAATTAAATTAATCAGAACAAATGGTGGGCATGTTGTTATCAACTCATTCATGACTCATTAAAAAGCCCTTTCATGTTTCTATGACCACAAAAAACTCTAACAGATGCTTTAGACTTTCTTTACTTACATCTCTATTTCGAAAAACTGGATTTTTCTTTTTCTCTGAAACAAACAAACCTAATGAGGTTAATAACTGAATCCATTTGGTCTCCCGATGTACTATTTTTGAAAGAGCAAAGTTGAATCATGCCACATGAGTTGTTTAAAGACATTTAATAGATTTTAATGAGCTTTTGTAGTGCTGTCTGCTTTGATTTCCCAAACTGGGCATTCAAGTGGAGACAATAAAAGTTAGTCAAAGCTACCATGAAGAAGTATCAGAGTAGAAGTTGTGGACCTCCTTATTTTTGTCAAAAAGCCAGAATATATACAAAGCTTAATAACTGTCCAAGATCAGGATGATAAACAACCAATTGTAATTGATGCTGCATTTGGATTGTCCACTTGTTCAATTATTTACCCTCCATTGTGTTTGGTAGATGAAAAATTGAATGACCAATAATAGCAGACAGCTGCTAATGAACTTTTAAGACTACTTATATGTAATACTAAAACATAATTATTTGCTTTATGATTCTGAGAGCATAGTAAACAAATAACATCACTCACCTTTTATGCCATGGACAGCAAAACGTCGTGTTTGAAAATATTTAACATTTTCACTGACATTTCTCTCCACAAAAGTTAAATAAAACAGCAATAAATGTCTGCATTGGCTGTACGAAGTTCTAGAGGTTCTAGAGTCTGTGGCCATTAAAGTCGTAAATATGCCTCCTGAAAGAATTTTAAATTGATTTTTTAAACCCTGCTTAGACTGATTTATTACAACTTTAAAATATGCAGGGATTTCACTTGCAAACAAGTATTTGTACAAATCTGTTGATTCTTTTTTTCTTTTTAATCTCACTAAAGCCGCAGAATGATCCCATAACTGAGAAAGCTAAAGAAGACTGCACAGAAAGGCTTTCAGAAGCTGCTGACTGGTGTCTATTCACTTCATTACAATTCACTTCAGCTTTTTTTGTATAGGGCCAGTTCACAATGAAGTCATCTTAAGGCACTTTTGTAGACATAGTCCAAGTCAATACAATTTGTTGTAATCCATTAATAATCCAAAAAAAAAAATTATGTTTCACATAAGGCCAATTTACAATAATCACGTTCATATGAGTTAGTTCATTAAATAATTGTGTAATTAAAGAAACCAATTGAAAACTCCAAATGTCAAACTTGGAAATCTAATTTTTCTGTTACATCCTTTACAAAACATAAGTATGAAGAATGCTGCCTCCATATTAAAGTTCTCTGTTGAGGCAGTTGCACCAACTTTGCGGAAATACGATACAACGTGATACGATACGATACAATGTGATACGATACGATACGATGTGATACGATACGATACGATATGGTACGGCAGTATGATGCATTACGGTATGGTATGACACAATGCAAAATTATATACATGATTTGATAGACAATTGACCTGGTAGAAAAATTTGTTCTGGACTCAAATGCTGCACACATAGATTTCTTTACATTTGCAGTAGAACATGATCATGTGTGGAAACTTACAACTCCCTGTGTACATGCAGAATCTCACATAGCTATTACAATTTTAAACATTTTGCTCATACTAAATATTAAAATACTATTAAATGTTGCTAAATTATTGTACAATTCCTTTTCTCTCAGTTTTATTCAGAAGTTGAATGGAGGAAAGAACAATGGAGATTTTAAAACAAGTGAGTTTATAGTGAACTGTTTTCTGCCAGAGGAGAAAAGCTTGTCATCTTCGTAATACCAGATGTCTGAATTGTCTCCTCTATGGATGTGAGGAACAACTTGACCAGCTGAGTGAATGTTTTGCCTGTTAACATAGTCAGTTATTTATCAGACTTTGTCAGTTATTGTTACATAAAAGTATAAACTGAATCCATCCCAGAGGCATGACTCATTTTCCTACAACAACAAGGAAACAGGATGTGAAGCAGCCTTGTAATACAGCAGTTTTGTTGTCCTCTAATTTTGTGGTTAGTGAATGAAATTTACCATTGAGAATTCACAGTTCTGCAAAATGTCTGATGCCTTACATAATAGACATGATGTGATGTTTCGAATATGGACTGTAATTCACAAAATACCGTTTTGAATGTTTAACTGAAATAGGCAATACAATGAATTGGTTGAGAATGCAAAGGCAAAAAATAAGCAGATCTTTGATAATAAACTGATTAGGTATGTGAAAAGAAAATTAACTGTGTGTATGTGTGAATCGTATTTCATTTACTTTACTGAGTGTGGTGTGAATCAGTTTATTTGACCAAAGCTGACAGAAGTTGTGGAAGCCCCTGCTAAGATCAATGCATTAGTGCAGGGAGCACCTGTCAAGTGGCTGTGTGTGTTTACGTGTGTGTGTAATATCATGTGACAGTCATTAGGCTTCAGTCAGACCTCCTGCCCACCTGCCTGAAAAAGACACGAGTTCACATGAATCATCTGCGGCACAAATTATACATTTCACACAAAGTCACACAAAGCAAAGGTGCGTGTGCTGAATGATGCTGACCAGAGGCATGGTCCACAGTTTGACATCTCTGATGACATTAATGGGAACCCCACCTGACACCAGAATCCCTCTTTCTGCTCAGCAGCATACAAATAGTTCCAAGGCCAATGTCACTTACACACTGACGGAGCACTAAAGGCATGCACACAGCATATTGCTGCACATCTTTCTTTCATACACATACTCATTTGTACACAGTTATTATGTATGATATATGGAAGCAAAAGCGTTTCAGTGACGCAAACAAACTATACCACATCATCCCAAATTTCCCCGAGGGCTCTCCGAAGGGATTAATAAAGTATTTCTATTCTATTCTATCAGGTTCTCACGTGTTGTACTTGAGAATGTGCACAAATGTGTTCTCTTACACAGACACCCATGCAGCCATGCACTCAGCCCTGAAGAAAACCATGACCCTGCACTCACATTACAGCAGATCATGTCACACATACATAAATACATAACAGATATTAACATTTGGGAGATGTAACACAAAGCACTATCTATGTCATTTACCTTACAAAGTCAGGGAGACCATGTTTCAAAGATGATATTTTTTATGATCATGTATGAGACTAGATTAGAGAAATTTTTTTTTTCTTTCTAAAAGTGCCGTCATGCATACAGGCAGCCCAGTCTGATAAGAAAACATGCAGCTGCATTTATTTACATGTAAAAAATGTAGTAGTGTTGCAATGAAGCCACATATATTGTGAGATGATAATGTATTTTATTGCCTGTTCTTTTGTATAAGGAAGTATTCAGACAGCATGAAGTAAACTGTAAATAATTATTGAAACTTAGCATGAAAATTAAAGAAATTTGTGTTTGGCAGATTATTTCTTTGTTGAAACAATGCTTCTTGGCAAGAAGTTTTATACTTATGAAAATCCATTTTAGATGCAGAGAAATATCAATACCTTAAAGAGATGATAGAGAGATACGTCAAACTCATAGAGAATGTGCAGCAACGCCACCAATGCACAGAACTGCAGGATTGATTTGCCATTTTAGTGAAACGCGCATTCTTAATATCTGTCTTATTCTGAATATTTCATTTATCATTTTTTGTGTCCTCAGCTGCAGAAGCAGCTTTGTGAACAGCACACAAAAAGGAAATTAACCAGCAGATTTTCATTCTCTGTTTCTGTCTTGGAGACATCCCAAAAAACAGTTAACTTCTGCAGAAACTTGATGAGCTTCTGGCAGGATGTGGTTTGGATATAAAGAACAGTCTGGATTTTATGTGTGCAGAAGTAAAAATGGCTGCATTTAGAAAGTATCAGCTAGATGAACAGGATGATGAGCGAGCAGATGAATTTGTTCACCTGATAATTCATGTAGAAAGGTTTACTAGCTGAAAACGCAAAACGGTACGTGATTTTAAATTAACATATATTTTAAATGGATTACACTTCAATGTACAGTGTTACTTGGGATTGCAATGGAAGGCAGTGTGTGACCAAACTGGTGACCAGTATAGGGAAGAGGTGCCAGGCTGCTGTGACTGTGTATGATTCTTTCATGTGCCACTGAGGTCCCTGTTTCTTAGGTTAATACATCATTAAATTAACAATTGTTTCCATTGACTTCAGCCTTCCAGTCCAATAAACAACACCAATCAGGAGTCAATAGTAGAATAAGCTGTTTGACAATGACAGAATATTTGGCAAGTGTTTCATGGATGCAACCAACATAGTCAACTCTACTGCTCATCCCACAAATGCAATTTACTTTCAAATGTGGCACTATTTAAAAGAGAAATAATAAAGGTTTTCAAGATATAATTTTTTGCCAGAAAGCATTGTTACACCAAAGAAAATATCCACCAATTTCCTTCCTTTCTTAATGTTTGAGTCTAATCATCTGTACCATTATTTTGTTTGTTTTTTCAATATCCCTGATTCTAACCATATATTTTTAATCAACAGCTACATGTTACTATGTACTTTGAGCATATTATTATTGTAAACGTTTCTGACAGTGACAGTTTGACATAATCCAAAATGTAACCAATAACAATATGTAAAGGAGAGCATAAACATTCAGTTTATTGTTTAGAACCTTGAAACTGGATTAATATTTTTGAGCACATACAGCAGACTCATGTTATAAAAACAAAGGCATGATTTCAAGGGGCGATATATATGCATAACCATGTTTCTTTAACCATGGAAGAAATGTAGGAACGATGCATTCTGGTGTGAGACTGTATTGATATGAGAGTGTCCTGACTGGGATCATTAATCATGATGTTTTAAAGATAGCAAGAGTTATTTAAGAGTTGCAGTTGTCATTTTCGTTAACTAGGATCACAATCAATCACACATCAAGTAGAAAATGACTGCGTAGTAATTGCGTATGTCTTTTCCATGGGAAGAAAAAGAGATGCTGCACATGAATATTAGCCTTGCGTTACAAATTTCCTCCTGGGTGATCAGTCGCAACGTGCACCGTTCTTCTCCAGTATAATTAACCCTAGTCCAAAGTCGTAAAATTGGGTCAAGCACTAGGCCATATCTCTAGAAAGAGAGCTTAAACCTGTTACCACTTTCCACTGCTGGATGGCAGATATGTAAATCTTCAGTGGAAAACAAGTGGTAGACAAGGGAGGGGAGGAAAGGGAGAGGGTCTATTCAAAGTTTACGAAGAAATTGTGTTTGAAAGACACCATGCAGAGGTAATGAGGAAGCCCTCATAGCTGGTGATGCAGAATGGATTACAGAGAAACCATGCAACATATCGAAATGCACGTTCGATATCACTGTTGATGAAGGACTTTCTCAGCTATTAGCCATCTCTGATTCTGGAGGAGAATATTTGCCTCCTGAGAATGACGATGAGTCATCTAGGAACAGTGAAGTTGCTTTTGTTGAAAATTGTGGTGAGTCCTTCCATTATATCAATAAATACCTGAAGCAGCACATGTGGGAGATGACACACAGTAAGTCTTTACCTTAATAAGCCCGACTTTAAATATTTAGACAAGTTTCTGGATGTGGAAAACGAAGCACTAAAAATTCTGGAAGAGCAGCATAAGTCCAAATAGTGCTATTAATATCCATGATGATGGTTGGGCGTATTTGAACAATGAAGAAATGCATCACAATAAGTCCTGCCATCATAAACTCTGGCTCATATTCAATATTTTTTCCTCATTTACAGGATTCCTTTAAAAAAATAAAAAGACTCCAGTGCCTAAAGGGTTCAAATCTAATAATTTGTGTAGCTTTTCTGATACCTTGACCTTTAATGATGGCACCTCCATCAGCGTCAAATTTGATGCTCCACAACACACTGTCAAAATGCATCATTCATCTCTGCATGGGAAAATTGGACAAGGCTTGTTTGAGTCACAAAGTCTGAAGCAAATGTATCGTGACCCTTAAATGTCACTTAAGCTAGCTGTGAAAAAATAATGCATTGTTGTGAAAATAAAATTAGAGGTCTTTTTTCAATGTTTCCTGTCATAAATGAATTCAGCCTCACCTTAGGCCTCAATCAGTTTTTTTTGTGTTTTCATGCAGGTAAATGAATCTTGTATAGGCAACAGTATTGATAGAAAAAGCAGCTTTAAAGAGAAATGAATTCATGCATAAGAAAATTAAATGAAAAATAGCATAAACATCAGTTTAATTATCACCTTAATTAGCATGAAATTATAACTTCAGAGTGTGGGCACTAATAAGTACATGCTAGTCTACACATTTACACTTTTTACTTCAGTTAGCAAGAAGAAATGGTTTTACAACTACCATGACTTGGTGTGCTTCAACTCATCAACACTGCATTCTGAAATATCCTTTTGGGAACATAATTACAGTATCAGTGTGAAAATTATGGAGGAACCATTCACTAATGCTACAGATCTTAGTCCTTGCTTTTCACAGTTCCAACAAGAAGTGTTCTTTTTTTTCCTACTAATTTGTCATGGGGCTCAAGGTTTGACATGTAAAGGAACAGGTCAAAATAATAAATCAAAACCCCTTCTTGGTGTATATTTCTTAAAGCTAGCAAAGCTAATAACCACTCACACTGCCTGCAAATTAAAGTAGCGTACTACTGTCACAGCTTACAGGATGAAGAACTACGACAAGGTGATTATAATTACTTAATGTCAAAGTTTCATCAGAAAATCATCTATCAAACGTACAGACGCAAAGCCGGGTACACTCTTTAAGCATTTGACAAGGCTGTTTAAGACATTTATTATAAAAGAGATACACATTGTGTTGATTTTGTGTGGACAAGCAGATTGTCTTCAAACTGTTGTCCAGAGTCTGGGTCCATTTTTCAAACCACCAGTAATGAGTGTGCACCTCATCAATCAAGGGTCCCACTATTCCTTCAAGCCACAAAAATGAAGTGATTAGCGATTGCATCTTGAAACTGTATGAGTGCATCTTTCTTAGTATACATTTGCAAGTAAGTGTGGGGCTGCAGAAGACATTTCAATTGTTTTCTCAGTGTATCGTAATAGTTTTTCTTTTATCTACAAAAAACCTACATGTTTTTCCACGATGTTCTTCTTGAATTAGGACCCTGTATCCATTTACTGTCTCAACCTCAGAATTCAGGTCAGTCAAAGACTTCTATATCCCCTTGTGATCTTTGGTCCCCCTCGTGAGGAGCATTGGGCCCCTGACTGGGAATCAGTGCATGTAGAAGCTCAGAAGTGTAAATGCCAGCGGTAATTAAAGAGATCCAGAGCTGGTATGGATGAAAAAGGGAGTGGCGTTCCATTTCTGTCAATACCTTTGAAGGGTGAGGTTTACTTCGTATGCTGAAGGCAGCAGGGTGTGTGTATGAGCATGTGATATGAAGTTGGTGTCAAGCTGTCCACAAAACAGATCTACTATTTATAAACACACATAAATGTAGTTATGATGTGTGGTAGCTGTTTAGTAAGGAAACTGCGTGGAAGAAAATGTTGGTTTATTGTGCTGTCTCTACATGAACAAGCCAAATATGCTGCTGAGGATAAAGGGAATTAAATGCAGACAGACTTTTGTTTAAGCAGGTTATTTATAATCTTGTTTGAAGTAAACTGCTCAGGAGCACATGACAAGAAACAATTGTACAGTACTTTTGAACTTGATGAACGTAAGATGCATGGAAAACTAAGTGCTTATTAGCAAATGTGTGGAAATGTAGTTGGAGAGAGGTGGGTCTCAAAAGCGGAGAGTAGGGTGAGGCATCGTTGTGCTTGCCTCAATGGTTTTGATTTCTCTCCTCACTAAACACAGAGGAGTCCATCAGCAACAGATACCCCCTCAATTATTCAAGAGGTTAGTATAAAAAATAAATGGCTGCTTCCTGTGGTGATATGTGGGCCTGCTCCACTTCCTGAGTCTTTCAGGTTAGTGTGTGATCGCACAGATGTCAGGCTGGGCAACTGCTTCCGCTCAGCAGTATTGTAACCTCCAATAATAGGGTCACTCACCTGAGAAAAATACCAAAAGACCCAATCTAGAATATCAACATAATCTGGGTGAAACAATGTTGTATTATAGCATCTACCATGGTGTTTTTTTTTGCCAATGATTCTGGGCATTATCTGTTGAATTAGAAACTGTAATTTCAAATTTATCCCCATCTCCCAACAGTAAAGAATCCTCAAAAAAATTCCTGGATCCAGGCAGTCATCCAGATCACCCCCAAAATGTAATCACTTGCTCCTTATTGCATTTTGGAGATTTCCTGAAAATTTGATCAAAATCTGTCCTTAACTTTTTGAGTCATGTTGCTAACAAACAGACATATGCGGCTGAAAACACAACCTCCGCCTCGGCGGAGAGTCAATCTGTACCACTTCAGTTCACAGAATTTCAAAGGAAACATTTTAGAGGTTAACAGGAAGCACTTTAACATGTTAAAAAAGAAAAGGGTTTTAAGTGTTGCACGATTACATCAACTTGTTTTCCAAGTAAATGTTTCTTAGGATACAAGTGAGTTTGTTCCTGAAGGCAACACTTTAAAGATGCACTACAGAACTTTCACAGATTTTCTTTTTTCCTCTCTTCCTCCATAATGTGTTCTTGTGTTTCTTTGTTGAATCAGCCATGGTGAGCATTAAAAATGGCCTGTGTATTTATGTCTGTTTGTAAAGTGAAACTCAGCTGCAACATCACGTGGCAGATGTAAAAGTATATGCAACTGCTTCAGAAATGCTCATAATAAATGTTACTGTGCTATCAAACTTGTCTGGAAAGCAGAGTTTTAAGCTCATTGTCCATTTTTAAAACTCATCTTAAAACCCATTTTTATTCTTTGGCTTTCAGCCCAGTATGAGCATGTTCCTGTATTAGTGTGCTATGCTTTGTTTTATTTATGGGTTTTAATTGTTTTTAATTCTTTTAAAATTGCTTCTTGTTTTTAAACTGTTTTAAAAACAATGAATAATTATTTTACTATATTATTTATTTCCCTGTTGATTCTCGTGTTTTTTGTGTTATTCGACATTTATGTACTGCACTTTGTTTCAGCTGTAGTTGTTTTAAAGGGCTTTATAAATAAAGTTGAGTTGAGAGTTGAGGAAAGTTTTGTGATGTCATTAACACATGTTTTTAAATTAATTTGTGCATCAACTAATCAAATTCACAGATTTATTTGTTTAAATTTCTTTTCTTTTAAGAAAAGCCAAGATATTTGTAACATGACAAGCTGAAAAAAATAATCAAGTTCTATAAGATTTGAGGTATTTATAAAAGTAGCAAATGATACAAATCTCAATAAACTGAAAACTTCATGTAAAATCCTACTATTATGTAACATAGATGTAAGATTATTAGAGCTAGAGATTTTAGGGAAAATTAAATTTGTGTAAATTCATCTCTCCTGACAATAATTGCCCATTCTCAGCTCCAGTCACACATAAACACTGCTAAGCATTTGTCTTATAGTACTATGTACCACATGCCGTGGACTAAAGAAAAAACTTAACTTTTTCAGACTTATTCTTCATAATATTTACCTCGTTTGAAGAAAGCATTATTAAAGGCTCTAAATTTCATGTAAAGAAATATATTCGGGCTGTCTCATAATTTCCCACAACTTATATGTCCCAGCAACAAGAGAGCAATCAACACAGATAAATCTGATGCTGACTGAATAACAAAGACATGTTTGACAGATGCTAAACGAAGAGTATAAAGGGCAAAAGGTAAAACTAAAAGGAGTAAATCAAAAAAGCCCAAAACAGCAGCAAATAAACTGGAATAAACATAAAAGCTAAAAAAAACAATCATGTACTATGACTTTTACCATCTTAAATCAAACCTGACTCAGTGTAGACTTTTTTTATCCACAAATCTAGAAATCAACCCCACCAGTTTGGTTAATTCCAAAGGCCACTGTTTTAGTATTTAAAAGCTCATCTAAACTGAGTGTGGGAAGCAGACTGGGATAAGGATTATAGGAGATGTCTGGCAACTGTCAATTGCCAGCCAAAGATGAGGATGTAGGCTCCAAATGCCTGCAGGAGCTGATATGTTAGAGTTGGTTTTGGGGAAAAGAGTGCAGTCTCACAGTCAAAAATCAAAGACTCCCACAGCAGTAGTTGATCCTCAGGTTATAGCGTGATACATTGTGCTCTGAGTTGGGACATGGTTGCGAATTGCTTCATTGACAGATTTGTGGATCAAGTGTGTTTCTCAGAGATATTATTTCTTAAGTGGACTTAAACTCCACCACTCCAATCAATGATTTACTAGCAGTTATATATTCCACACTGAGAACCACCAAATCCTCGGGTCATCTGTTTAATCTTTGACTGTAAAGTCCGTGGATCAATAAAGTTCCACAGCAGGATTTTTTTTAAGTGTGCCTTTTTCTGCTGGTTTGTTTGCCCCAACAGATTCACCACAGAAAACCTTTATAATCCAGCTTTAAATCTTATAGCAAAGCTTATAGGCATGAAACACTGCAGTCTCACTGGCATGGAGGCACAAAGCATTAAAATATATCTTGAATGAGCTTTTAAATGCATTATAGATAAAACCCTCATAATATTATTGCTGAAAATATTTTAAAATGCTAGAGAAACTCTGCTTTGACCTCCCTTCTATTACATTCAGACATAATTGCATCTGGTGTTTTTTTTTTTTTTTTTGTTTTTTTTTTTTTTGTAAATTTATGTGCAGAGTGTAAAGCTGAACTCCCACTGTCCTTTTCCAAAAGGTTTCAGCTCTTCCAATTGTCTCATGTGACAGTATGGATGTATGAGGGTTGTTCTCTGAACAATGCAGGCTTGTCACACACTCACCCAGCTCACCTTTATGATTAGGCTGGAGGCAAGCCAGTTATTCCTAATGTCATGTCACTTTGTTCTAGATGATAGCCACTTGGCTATGAGTGACTTTCTCTTTTTGTCTTTCTTTAAGTGCTTCTTATTTTGCCTCTGTTCTCCTGTCTGGTTAATTTGTGCTTCTCTTTGTGCTGCCTTCAAGTTTTCTTTTTCACAATGACTGGAAAATTAAAGAAAAGGTAGAAAATGGAGCTCTGCGTAGAATCTAAAATTAACTCCCTGCTTGTCTCTCTCTCCCCAGGTGGTCCATCACGTTGGTCCTCCCCTCCATGTGATTGCTGCTGCAAGAATCACAAGGGTGATGGTGAAGGCGAGAGCGGCACCTCTTTCAACGAGCTCTCCACCTCCAGCTCAGAGAGCCATTCAGAGGCCAGCTCTCCGCAGGGAACAGTGATCTGTGGTCCAGTAAGCCGTCAGTCACACCCCCATGCCAAGGTCCAAACACTGGACAGGCCACCAAAAAAGGGCCCGGTTCCCATGCTCCAACAGTCTGATCAGCGACGGAAGAGTGACTTGCTGCGCACTCTTACGGCCAGCTCCCGCGACACTAGCATGTGCAAGAAAAGGCCTGTAAAAGAGAAGCTAACAGTTGAGGAGGAGCTAGAAAAATGCATTCAAGACTTCCGAAAGATCAAGATCCCAGAGAGATTTCCTGAGAGGAAGTACATGTGGCAGGCCGACCTGCTGAGAAAATACCGGCTTTGAGCATGGAAATTAGAAGGAAGGATGGAGCAAAAACAAGGCCAAGGATGAATTTATGTGTTTTCCTTTTTTGTTTGTTTGTTTTCGTTTTTGTTTTTAGTGTGACTTTTGCAACAAAGTCATGTTTCTTGGAGAAAACTCATGCCAGGAAGCTGAATGTCTTCACAGAAGCTAGAAATAATCATATAAACACTGATAATTCTCCTACTGGTTTATGTAGTATGTGTGTGTGTGTGTGTGTGTGTGTGTGTGTGTGTGTGTAGTTTAGACCTACTGCAATCTGTAAGTATGTGCTGTAATATGCTGAATGCTTCAGAGCTTTGAATAATTTATCCCATTGGACCAATGCAAGTGGGCTAACTGATCAATCAACTGAAGGCATGTCGATGACTGCACTTCTTGTTGCTGATGGCTAATGGACTGCCATCACCTCAATGAGAAAAACCTTACACATGCCACATTTTGTGTCCAAAAAGGAAAATATATATTTATTATGTGAATGTGTGTTCGTATGTGTGTTTGTGTGTGTGTGTGTGTGTGTGTGTGTGTGTGTGTGTGTGTGTGTGTGTGTTTGCGCCCAGGTGGCTTGGAGGTTACAGATGAATCTGCATCAGGACCCATTAATAATTCATGCAGTTCCAACAGTGCTCTCACCATAACTACACTCAGAGATCTCTCCTGCCACTGAGGCATAAACAGCTGGGTTGATTATTCTACTTTTTGGTAAAATGACAACTTCTGAGGCAGGACAAAGTATCATTTCCGGGACATCTCTATTAATTCCATTTGTCAGCTTTTGCTTATGTTGAAAATGTGGCCCGTGAGTGTCAAACTGCTGTGCATAGCTTTGATTTTTATTCTGCTGACTAGATATGGAGCAACACCCAGGTGTGAGGTTTCGCTTAAAGAAATTGTCAAACTATAGGGAAATGAGTGGGCTCAATAAACTTTGACAAAGATAAAGCACAAAGATGCATACACCCTTTTATCCGCTGAAAATCATCAACATTTTCTCCTATTCACCTTAACAGAACTCTCACCAACATTCTTTCACACATACAAGCTCACATTGTGATCAGTAAAAAGGTCATTTAAGTCAAAATGAGGCAGGATTGTTGCATTTGCTGTCAGCACAGACGGATGCTTTCTGTACTTAACATTGGCCAACTAATCCATAGTTACTGATCATGGGTCTGGTGATAGAGCTGATTTATGTAGTTCTTGTTTACAGTTACTAATAAAGCACGTGGCTTGCCAAAGAAGACAAGTTTATGTATTTAGTGAATTAGGCAGTATCCACATATGTTTATATATTGTGTAATTTATTTGTCAGAGTCAAAGTGATGTTTTACACTGTGGGTGCAGAAACTAAGGTGGAAAACATATTTTATGGGAGCACACTTTAAGTACACAGTTTTATTTTCTCAGTAGGTAAATTGTTATTACTTTGAGGTGATTGCTGTAAAATATATCAGTGACAAAAGAGTTTCAAATTATTCCATGGTGCAAATTAAAATGTTATAATAGCAAAAATACAAAACAAAACCACTGATATATGAATCATAACAAATTCCTTTTCATGATAGGGAACATTTAAAAAAGACATTGTTGCCAAATTAGATACTTTAATTGTTCCCTTGTTTAACAGTAAAGGCAATGTATTGCCAGATATATTAAATATTTATAAATCTATTTTCATTCATGTAAATCCCAATAAAAATTAGAATTTCGGTTCCAATACCTTAGAAGAAACCATTCACAATACACTTGGTTAATAACTGCATTCATTTAGATGCATTATACATCTTTGCCACTAGGTGTCATTAAATCCCACATACTGTACTTTAGGGAGTGACGATTAAAAAGTTACAAAGGTAAAGCAAATGTTTTTTTTCATAGAGAAGAATTTAACAAGCCACCTAAAACTGTTATAGAAAATAAAAAAAACAAAAAAAACAAAATATTTCAACAGCAAAACAAACAAAAATTAAAAATAGAAAAAAAATGAACTCTTGCAAAAGCAATGGAAGGTAATACTACAAGCACTGTAGACAAAGTGCAGATGATGTAGGTGCTGTTAGAAGTTGGAAGACTGGTAACTTTCTCTGCTTTCAGTTATGTGTACTTTGAACCCAACTTCAGGTAAAAACCGCAGCATGTGTATATAACTTCAAATATACTTGTGCTAAAATAGAAAATTCCCTTTGTAATTAAAAAAAATATGACTAAAAATACAGAAAAGTACAGTTTTTAAACAACCACAGGTTTTTGCCAAGTTAAATTTATAAGCACACCCATATAAGAAGGAAATCTGCATATATTATTCAAAGAACCATCTATTTAACAAATCCATATGTGAATAAAAAGGATGATTAAACAATTTTATTATAGTTATTTTTCTATCCAAAAACCTTTAGTCTAATATATTATCAAAAGCCCTTATGTTGTCCATAATGTATTTTCTTTAAAATATTTTAATAGACAGTTAAATTCATTAAAATCCAATTGTCTATTATGGTTTGTTATGGTGTAGAATGAAATGGTTGCTTTAGGTGCTAGATATAAACCAACTGTTTTCCTCGTGACAATACTTATTTTTCTAAATGGTTGGCATATTACATTTTCACTTTTAAGTCATGTGTCATATTAGTTGAAACTCAATTACGTTAATCAAATCTACATATCATATGTAAATAAACAGCAAAAATCAAACAGAAACATGTATTATATTCTGTGTATATAAGATGCAAATCCTTGAGGCATTGCTGCTACCCAGTAGTTCTATGCTAGTGTCTTAAGCCCTGTCTTGTTTTATGATTTCTTATGAGGCCATCAGAGATGAAAGTAAATACAACACACACATATTTCATATGCATATCTGTGATTTTTTTGAGATAACAGTCATAAATGGACAACACATTTGTGTCACAGTACTGCTGAAGCAGCCACTGATGGCAAGCCTAATCACAGCCAATCAGAGCTTAAAGGCCTTAAATCCTAAAGTATCCAATTTAAATTTTGACCCGAAAAATATTGTAAACTGTAAAGCTAAACTATACATCCAACACTGGGCATTATATGAAAGACTTTTCATAGATTTCTGCAATTCGGCTAAATCAAAACTGTAAATTGGAGAGAAAATGCTAGCCTCACAACGAGATTCAAGATCTTTCTTGTAATTACAGAAGCATAACAAAATGCTGAGGAGTCTCTCGGCTTAAGCACACTTAAATGACAAAATACACTACCGTTCAAAAGTTTGGGGTCACTTTGCCATGCGATTCAATAGGGAAGTGACCCCAAACTTTTGAACAGTAGTGTATATATTTAAATAATATTTAACGATACAAGAATACCCCTGAGACACAATAGGAAGACCATACATATTTATAACAAACTGAGGACAACCAAAACATGGAACTCTGTAGAAGAAAAGATCAAAACAATGAAAAGAAAGAAAAAAAAATCCAGATTAAATAAATGGAAATTGTGAAACTGTGATTGTTGAACCTATTGTTTTTATTACTTTGACTCTGTACCTCAGAATTTGGACTTGAAACATCAACAATAAGTTCAAAGCACAGACTTAAAACTTGTTTGAAAGTGTCCACATCCATATTTGCTGGGCAGTATTTATCTGTCCATCTTTATGGAAGCATTGATTCTGACTTTACAGCTCAAAGTTGTCCCTTTCAAACAAACACCTTAAAACTCTTGATAAATCTTTCGCCATTTGTGCTAAATCCAACTGATGATGATGTTCTAGTCACTCATAAAAACGAGACTGAGGACTAGAATGAGGCGAACATTACCCATATAAATATCCAGAAAAGAATACAACACTGGCTGCAAATCCTTTGCACGGACATGTAACATGCACAAAGTGGAGAAACACATTTCTAACAGTGCTCATTTCAATACCTTTTCAATTGAAGCTGAGATTTACATCAGAGCTAATGTCAGTCTCTTATTTCACGTCACTTAACTGGTTCAGTGTAAAGCCAGAAAAACATGACTGTACTATAAAACAATCTTTGTAGAGGTGGAGATAAATTTCCAATGAGTTGGTTTGGTCTGAACCTGTTAAAATACTGCAAATATAGCCAGATAACCATTTGCTTTCAAATATTTTTTTTTTCTTTATTTTAGACTATATTAATATTTTTTCCTTTAACCCCAAAAATATGTGTTTTCTGTTACTTCTACATTAAATATCTGAGAAAAATATGTCTCCAAACATGACTCACATGTTGGGTGAAGCTCTCTGTCTTAGAGAGAACTGTTGCATTTGTTATCATATTGTGAAGTGATTTTTCAGTGTCATGCTGCTCTTTTAAAGCTCAGTTTAGGCAGGGACATAAGCTAATACTGTGGATCGTGTTTGCTTTACTGTGCTTGCCATTTTTAAAATGTATTGGGTTTGTTTACTTCAGAAAGAGTCAGCAGATTCATCATATGCTTGATCACTCCAATCTATCTAGAAGCATTTTCAAAGAGGCTGTTGAACAGAAATAGGAAGATAAAAACCAAGACACCTGGTGGCCTTCTAGAGTAGACTACAGCTGCTTTTGCACAATGTATAAAGTTAAAGATATACAAACAAGGAAGTATTTGAAAAAATTAAATAAATTTATCAGTCACTTTACATGCACAGCTCAGCAACAAATAATGTGTTTGTCTACATGTCTACATATGTTGTATTGTGGACTGAGCTGACCAGTTTTCTCCCACAAAGCACACAAGATGACTTTCAGTTCTTTTGGCCTGAAATGAACAACAGATGATGTAAATGTTCTCAGTGAATGGCTGTAATTTTGTTTTAAGTCCAATGTGATGTTTTAAAAGGAAGAGAGACTAAACTGATGTTAAGTTTTTGTTATTTTGGAGTGCCCCTCTTACAGTCTGTGACTGATTTTCTGTCCAGGAGTTATATACATGGCCTTCAAGTAAAACTAATGTACATAACTGGAGCCCTTGTTATTTTCCTCCTGTCTTTGAGGAGTCTGCAAAACCACAAAGAAAATCTGATTATTCTGATCACACCATGGCAGACTGAAAACTTGCTGTTAGAGACAAAGGGTGACTGTTTGATGTATGTTGATGTGACACACATACACACAAAGAAAAAAAAAGAAAAAGTAAAAAAAAAAAAACAACAAAAACATTGTGAGCATGTTGGTATAAAACTTATAACAGATTTAACTTAGTCTGTTCTTGTGATAAAAGATTATGTTAAAAATTGATATTTGACAGAAAAAAAAGAAAACTTGAGAAAAAAAGATAAGCACAATTATGTCAACAGTTGCTGTTTCTCCACAGGTGTGTTACATTATAAATTACAAAATCAGCTCTTCAATGTGACCAAACTCCTGTAAAACAAAGCAACTCTCATCAGGACCTTACCACTAATGGATCATACATGGAAATATGACTAATCAAACTGAATCTGAATTCCCAAGAGCTTGACATCAGTGGTGAGAGTTGCTCTGTATTTTAAGGTGTGACGTCCTGTTTCTATGTCTGCCTTTAGAGACAGTATAATTCCTCTGAGAGTCTTTAGATACAAGGCATATAGTCATTTTGAAAATGTATGAGTACAACCAATAAACAAGACATTCTGTACATTGACCCATGTGTCGCATTAATGTTCCATATATGATATGTATGTGTGTTTGTATGCATGAAAAAGTGTGTTTAAAACTAAACCATGTTCTTTTCCTAAACCTAACCAAATAGTTTAGTGAAAAAAATCCCACTGGTGTTTATTTCACATCGAATTAGTTTTAGAGTCTAGAAATAGCCTATCAGTAGGTATTAGCAAGGACTCAGAGGGACTAGAATGACAGTTTCTAAGGGTGAAACAAAATCTTAAACAGAAAGCAAGACCAGGTTTCAAAACTGAAAAACTCATTCTACCACCCCTATGTTCTCCTGATGTTGACTTTGTTGTCCATCTGTTACCTGTATGTAGAGCTTTGTCTGTGATAAACCAATATTATGGAAAAAGAAAACAAGGCCAACTGATTGGTTGTTGTGGCCGTAGTCCTCATGTTTTGGATACTGAAGGTGGAACTCCAGAGTTTAATAATGTGAAATAACTTTACAGTCATAATTGCATCAATTAGAAACCACTGTTTCCTATTCATGATATTGTTATTAACTCGGACAGTCTCAGAAATAATTGAATAAAAATAAAATTGTAAGTCCCCATGGCATATAAGCTTCCTGTCAGCCTGTTTTTAATGCATTCAAACATGATAAAACATCTGGAAGGACAAGAAACTATGTAAGTTGAATAATCTATGAAAAGTTCAGATAAAAGTGGTAACCAATAATCTGACAGTTACCACCTCAAAGACCAAAGATAAGACACGGTGAGGTAATCACAGGGAAAAGTTGGCAGCTAAAACACTAAAGTAAGTTTTTTTAACAATAAGCAGACAACTTGTATAAATGATGAGAAGTTAATTAAATAGTGTGCTGCATCTTTATGGGCCTGGGGTGACGTCTACTGGAAACGAGAAAAACAATGAGAATGGTGCACTAAAAGAAAGAACAAGTTTCATCAGGTTTTCCTAATTTTCTAATGAAAAAAAATAATAAAGCAATACATCAGTTATTGGTTGTCATATGTAATGAGGCATTTTACTATTATTAATGTAAAAAATAAATACCCACACTACCCATAAACGCAGTATGCACACTGCTTTCCACTGCTGTCTACAGTACTTCATGACAGCTGGTTAGGGTGAGTCCAGTAATATGAGGCTTTATATTATGCTCTTAAAAATAAAAAAATATATAAATGTACATATACCAAAAAAATAATAAAATAATCTTGCAAAGTTTACAACCTTGACCTTTTACCTAAAAAACATGGATCAAGCTCACCACTGTTGTAATATTTTGCTTCACTGCAAATATCAGCTAAGCTAAAAAGATCTTTTGAATTCTCCACATATTCTGCTGCCTTGGAGTCACACTTTTATGTTCTCCACTCATCACTGGTTATATAACTAAATATAAAGTGGATGAAGCCATCGTAGCCTTATCAGTTTTGAAACCTTAAGTTTGCATTTAGACAACATCAGCATCTTGGTCCTTTGCCGTCAGAAGTGACCTTATTTTGGTCATTTATATATACACTATATACACTATATATATATATATATATATACACTACTGTTCAAAAGTTTGGGGTCACTTTGCCATGGGATTCAATAGGGAAGTGACCCCAAACTTTTGAACAGTAGTGTATATATATATATATATATGTCTGTGTGTGTGTGTATAGTTTCCCATAGCAAAAAAATTGCATGGTTCATGTTTCAGTATTTGCTTGTCTGCTGAATTTAGCCTTTTTTATGTTTTACATATACAGAAGTCAATATAGGCATAAAAACATATGAGGGCTGAAATAAAAAATGAGGATTAATACAAAGTTACATTAAACTCTTTAAAATGCCATTAGAAAATGCATTTTTTTCAAATTCTATAAGTTTCTTAATAGACAAATTATTTTTATTATTTATTGTATAAGTTATCTGGATATCAATTGTTTTTTGGGCCATTCTTATATTTCTGTATTTTTTTAATTAGCAGTTTTGGCCCTCTTTACTGATTTCTTTTGTTTGTTTCTTTCTTTTTTTCTTTCTTTTCTACTTTGAACACATCATAAACTCAGAATGTGACTAAAATAATTAAAATGAGTGCTCTACAGGATGTCATATTGGATAAAGACACAGAGGGACAGGCCCAATGTTGCTCAGACTGTCTAGACCTTGGATTATTCTGCTTTGGTGTCATTCTAGTGTCACTTTTTCACTCTTCTTTATATAAAATACCTGTTTGTTAAGAGTCCCTGTGCTCTTTGGAAATTAAAGACAAATTAGAAGAATCTATTATACATAGCTACTGGATGCCATATTCATTCTAAAATGTAATTCTATTTATTTTTAACATTAAAAAAGACTAAATTCAGCAGATTAGCAAATATTGAAATATGAATCATGCAATCTCCTGCTATGGCAGACTATGCATATGAGACAGTGAGGGTCCTGCGTGGGATTCCTGAAGCCTCATCGCATGCCCTTAAACAAAGAAACTGGAGGTGGGCCATCAAGTCCCAGAAGGCTTTGCACTTTATATCTGTGTGAAGCTGCAAGAAGCCAAAACATTGTTTTTCCATTGGAAAAGGAGCCTGACTCTCCAGGGCTTCACCCCTGATGTATGGACCTCAGCCAGGTTATAATCCCTGCACCGTTCACCTTACTGGCTCCACAGCCACTTTGCCACTAGCAGGAGGTACACTGTTTGCCTGTCTTTTATTTAAAATCAGTTCAGCCTTCATTTTCAGTCCCTCAGCTTGCTGGTATAGACATGAACTGCACATTTATCAAAATGTTTTGGATTCTAAAAGAAACCGGCTACATGCAGCATAAATGCCAATATAAGGACTATTCAGACCCACCAAATCCCAGAACTTGAAAGATCCCAGAACCTTCACTCCATTTCACCCCAAATGCATAATTTACAGCACTGGGATGTCTCATCCCAATGCTTTTGATATACAGTAAAATGAAACATGCTAGCATGCAGCTAAAGTGTAGCCAGCAGAGATAAAACAACACATACATTGTGTGCTGATCGGTTTAAAGTTAACTGGAGCTGGAATTGTGGTGGCAACAACAAATGTCATGAGGGAAAATTGTGAAAATCAGTAAATAATGACGCAACACAGAAGAAGAACAACAGCAATAGCTGCACTGGCCAATCATAATTGCTTTTAACATTTCTTGTTCTTTTGTTTTATCTTTTCACAAAAGCAGAACTTTGTCTTCTTTGTCTTTTTTTGTCTTTTTTATGGTGTAACATGTAGTGAAATCTTATGAAGCATTGAAGCTTTTCATCAAATTGGTTCACTCATGTGCAAACCTTCTTGAGTCTTCGTTTGCTCTACAGAGCCATCTACTGGACAGATTGATTAAATATACACTACTAGTCAAAAGTTTGCACACAGTTTTCCATTGTATCCAGTCTTAAACTTTTGACTGGTAGTGTATTAAGCTGTTAAGTTGACATGATGGGGTTTCTGCATACTTTAATTGAATTAAATAAATCTACTTTTCATGGTGTATGAAATATATGCTGCCCCTATGTTCCATGTCACTATCTGTATAACTAGTGTGTATTTTTCTCCAGATAAAATTTCTCCAGCATATTCTGTGGGCTCCCCCTTTCACATGGCACAGAAGAGGCACACACCAGGATTTGAACCACTTCCTGAACCAGTTATGTAGTACAGCTGGTCAATGAAGCTTCAGATGTAATCAGTAACATCTGTTTCAAGCCTCAATATGCACATTTTAGGAGTACTTTCTGGATTACTCAATGCATGCTGTGAAGCTTCAGCACAGTACATCTCATCATTACTGATCAGTTCCTGAATCCACTTCTTGTTCTGTGGTGCCACACAAATCTGACACATGTTGGCCAAAAACTACCATGAAGACTGATTTAACAGTTATTATCTTGTAAGGCCTCAGGTGTTGCCTCCCACCCCACGTCCCTTTTTATTCATTTATTTATATTAAATAATTTTATAAATGATAAATTAGGGTTACAGTTCTTATAAACGATTAATAAAATTAGATATTTAATTATTTGTTGAATCATTTACTATTATTAACCTGTGCTACAGCACTGAATAATGGAAAATGTGTACAAAACAGGCCTGAGAAACACTTCTGTCCTCATTTATACAAAACTGTCAAAATGCCTTAGTCTTCACAGAGACTTCTTCCATTTTAGAAAGTTTTGCTGTTTATGCATATGATACTATTAAAGTCTATGAGGAATCCATTCTTTTAGTGACTACGGGGACCTTAGCAGAAATTAAATGAGAACTGCACATGAATGAGGGTGACCTTTACCATCCAGTGAATGACGCATATATACAGGTTTGAAAAAAAAAAAATGGGCAAATTATAACAAGCTTGTCTTTACCTTCTGCAAGTCCTCTGAAAGAAAAAAAAACTTCAAGGCTATTAAATCATCTATTTAGCATCGGCATATGGAGAGAAATCTGCTGCCAGACTCGTTCATCCCTGGACAATACTGTTAATTATACGAATTTCAAAGTCACAATCAGAAGGAGAAAGTCTGGTTGTGAGGGAAGAATGCATGTTTCATGTCTCTCTTTGTGGCTGCCAGCTCTCCATGGAAGGGAAGCAGAGGGAGAGTATGCATGACAGGCTTAAAATAGCATCAGTGGGATCAGCTATCTTCTCAAGATCAGCAAATGAGGAGGCTGCATGTGGTTCTCAGAGCTGGCTGGAGCCTGCAATGAAGAGTCTGATAAAGAGAGAAATGGCTGGATGAGGGGATAAAAGTGTAAGGGAGAGGTGATAAAGGGTGCTGAAAGAGGGAAGGTATTGAATTAGGATGAAAGGTGAGAAAGGGTGGAAAATGAGGCCAAGGTAAAGGGTAGACGGAGGGGGAGGTTATGGGATGGAAAAAATTAAAAGAAGGCTGGGCAGATTGAAGGAATTGTATTGACAAGGGAAGGAAAATGAAAGAAATAACTAAGAAAAAAATTCATTTGCATAAACTTGAGAGAATACTGGCGTTGAGACAGGTGGAGGAAAGAGTTAGGAAAGTAGAGAGCAAATGCAGTACTGAGGGGAAAAAGCATAAGGAAAGAAGGGATTACATGGTAGGAGAAAAAAAACTGAAGGTAGCACTACAAGCCCGTGCTGGCTGTCAGCATCCATCTCCAAGATAAGAGCTGCTGCTACATGATCTGTTTTCCTGCATTAGAGATGAAAGCATGTGCTCTCGCACTGCAATCAGATCAGCTCTGTGTATTGCTATTGTTGTGACTAGTCGGGCTGATTTTCTCAGCAACGCTGCTGAATGGTGCACGCATTGCAAGGCCTTGTGGAGCAAACAATGGAACAAGCCTTTGTGCACAAACGGCTGATCCAGCTTCAGCTGTGTCCTGCAGCCACAATCACACTGACAAGATTAGTAAAAGCACATTTAATCCCTTATCTCCTTTTCTTTGTGAACTGAACCAAGCCTAAGATTACTTGAAAATCACACAAGCAAGTGCACTTATTAATATGCTTTAGAGCAGGCATTTGGCAAAGGGAAAAGAACAGTACTGATAACATGTAGATTTACAAGATATAAGGAGCATTTTAGTAATCTTTGAGATATCATAGATGTAACTGAAATGATGTACCTACTATAAGTATTCTGCACTTTAAAAAACTTAAATGAAGAAAATTATTTATTAGAATGCACTCCTAACATTTTTATACCTTTCAGATTTGCAGGATGTATAGAATAAAAAAATTGTGACAATGGAAGTTAGTATTCGATTGATGTTAAAACAAAGACAGAAAAAAACACAATACTTAAGGAATTTAAATTAAGCCACATTTGCCCTTTTACTGACCCTTCCTGCCACCTGCATATTGCATTACATGAACACATAACATTCTTAAAATGTGTAACACAAAGAAGCAATATAAGAAGACGAACGAGGTAACCATTCCAATACCATTTTGCAAAATAAGCATAGTGCTGTACTGACTTCTTCTTGCTGAGTATTGAAAGGATCAAGAACATGCTCCAACACCAAGGGTGCTTTCACGCAGCCTGTGGATTCGGCAGTGAATGCCAAGTAATGTCACACTATATTTTGGTTGGCTTGCACATTTCATACTACACATGCTGACCAAACCGTCAGACAGTTATAACAACTGCTTATTTGGGGCAGTATTGGCCACAGCACTTACTGGTCAACAAAACAAAAACTTAAATGAAGAAAAAAAAGCCTAGCTTATAGGACTGAACACGAAAATCCTTCACCTTCAGCCAGGCCCTAATCCAGAAGAAAACTATAAAATAAGACCAAATTTTAACAGTCTTGTTTTTTTTTTTTTTTTTCCTTTGGTGTTACAGGAAGCTGCCCAGCGAGCAGCAGGACCAAGGTGTGTTTAAAGCGGCCCAGATGGCACCATTGTGAATGCACGTTAACAAAGTGTAGTGGCAATATATATGACAAATTAAAAATGCCAACAAACCAATTCACAGGCCCACAGAGAAAATTAGAATTTATATTATCTGCCACAGAACCACATCCACTTCTTAACAGAAATGTTTTTTTCCTGTTTTTTACTATTGTAGTACATTTTATTAATCGACAGAGAGATGAGTACATGCTGTTTGTGCTGGACTTTTTGAGCTCGTGTTATCTTTGGAAGATGGAAAAATAAATAAATAAAACACTTTATGAACAAAATACAAACAAATAAACACATGACATCCATCAGTTAAGAATGATTGTATATCGTTGTTAGAACTTTAAAAGGCAGAGTAAAAATAAGTTTCTTAATAAAGGGGTGTTGAAAACATTTCACCACAGAGAAAATACATTAAGTTTTGTTGTTAACCCACAATGCATAATGTAAAACTTTAATGCAAAAACAGAGTTTGTTTACAGGGTAAGTCCACAGAGAACCATTCATATGACTTTTATGTCTACTGTGGGACTAAAGTTAATTATGTATGCTATGTACCTCTGGTGCTCCATATTGCCCAAACATTTGAGGGCACAGACACTGAAAGAAACAATCTATTATATGAACATTTCACAAGTATTTTTAGTGTGGGGTAAAATCCTGCCTTTGAAGGCAGAGATAATTTCATGGAGCCTGAAAAATCAGATATGTTTTGTTTTATTTGCTGGTTTTCTCTCATCCCTGACTACCTCTTGCTTGCTATTAGGATATATCTTATAGGAACACATGGAAATACAAAAAAGCCAATGAAGTGAATAAACACATAAAAGCAACATATTGTTGCAGACTGGAGGTTTAATTTTTAGTCGGGACACTGTGGATGCGAGTTTTAGTTGGAGTTGATCTGTGATTAATATGTAATTTTAATCAATTAGCACATTTATGAAAATCAAAAGGTCCGTGTGCAGGTTCAGGAGGAATACTTTAGACTGTCAGCTAGAACATTAACTGTAAAGTGTTTGCATGTTCTCTGAAATAAAAGGAATGCAATTTCCGTAACAGGAAGCACAACCTTAGACTTAGACTGATGTACAAGTGACAGATGAAGAGGTTACATGGTAAAGTAAAAGAACATCTCTTTGGTCCAAAGGACATATAAGTGTTTATTTGTTGAGATTAAATCAAAGTGGAGATGTTTGGTGAGAACACACGGCAACACATTTGGCAAGAAACTGCAGGCCACCAGCACAAATGCCTCACCAGTTGTCAAACATGATGGTGGAGGGGTAGTGATTTGGGCTTGTTTTGGAATCTCAAGTCACCTTGCTATCATTGAATTGAGAGTCAACTCCTCTGTACAGCATAAGAACACAAGAGAGAGGTGTGTAAGCTGCTTGCAAGCCTCATTAAAGTGTAGCAATGTTGTAATGAAGAGTGAGCAGGAATCCCTTTACAGATATTTATGAAACTGAAAAAGAAAATCATAAAGAAAACAATTTCTTCAAGTTATTGCTCCAAATGGTGGTTCAACAAACTGCTGACACCACGTTAGTTTGCTTAGTCACCACTCTATAACAACTGCTGTAAACAGTAAGCATACTGAAATTTGTATATGGTGTAGAAAATGAAAATTTTGTATTTTATCAATTTTTTTTATTATTTTATCGTAATAGTAAAAACAAAGATTGATTTCACCTCCGACATCACGTTCTACTTTTTGACAACAGGTTGCACTAAATCACTTTGTAAACTTGACAATGCCACTGTAACTAATTCCCAAAACAAGTTCAGTGGAATGAAGAAAAATATTTACTTCTGTGAATTTCAAAGTAAAAATATAACTTTTCAATAAAATAGGCACAATTTGTATACCAGGTCCATTTGAGTAAATTCACTTATTCATGTTGCGCCACTTTCAAACTAAACACAAAATACAATCCCCATGAAAATCTAGACTGTTGTAATGCTTCAACAAAATTAATACAGCATTTCATATAACTTTTACATATAACTGTCATCTCCATAACAGTGGAATTCAGGTTTAATTGTGTTTCTTAAATTAAAGAAAAAGTTAACCAAAGAAATTAATCAATCACTGCCACAGAAATGAAAAAAAAAAAAAAAAATGAGAGTACAGTCATTTTCATATTTCAAACTAGTATCTATTTTTGTCCCATTGTTGACCTGATTATATTTTTAGATATGTTGACTCACAATATGTGGCTGCCTATGATGTCAACAGCTTGTGTAGCTTTGCAGATGATACCAGAGCAATGAAGCCAATCTGCTCAATCAGAAAAAATGTGTCATCAGAGCTGTTTGAAGGTCTTGGATAACTGGAGAGAATTGTTATTCCACAGAGTGAGTTCCAGACGTGCCTATTATTCAGTCCCAAGAAAGAAGGCCAATCTATACAAGTGCCAAAACAGAAGTGAAAACAAAAATCTGCCACCATATCTTTAGCACTTTTGGCAGTTGGCTCTAACTAAATAGCCAACATTTTATTAGTTCTATCTTTAAAAGAAAGCTTCAAAAGCACTTGGGTACGCACCTAAACACATACCGTATGCATGCAAAAACACACACACACACGCAGTTAAAGCCTTTTTTACTAGCACAAAGAAAGGAAAGGGGGCAGCACAATGTGTGAGACATTATTATTGCACCATGTTGTAATACTTAATGTGTTAATTAAAATGCCCTGTGGGACAAGAATCTTGCATGCTTCATCAACTTGGTGCAAAATCACCATCTCTTAACACGGTCCGTGCACGCTTGCCTTTAGGAGCATGTGTGACAGTCATAGTGTACGTGCATTATTGAATGATAAATCCAGTGTTAGTTTTACACATTGGGATCACACCCTGTGAGCTACGCTAAAAGGCTGTGACTATTTATGTTACAACTCCTTGACTTAATAAAGAATGCTTATTAATACAAGGAAGGTAATTAATTGTGCTATGCATGGCATAGCTGGAAAACAAATACTGTATCACACATAACATGCAGGCTTGTTTTGCTCAATAAATCATGTTATATTTGTGTTGCTGAAGCTTATATATTTTCCATTTAACCTGCATAGTCTGATGTTTTATGAAACTACCTTTAATGTAGTATTTTTATTCTAATCTAAAACATGTTCTGTGTTAAAATGAGTAAAAACAATAAATGAAACATAACTGAAAACATACTGTAACTGATCTAGTTATTTTTTTATTGTGGGGTTACTGGATTTTTGGTAATTTTCAGTCCACTGAGCATATCTACTGACCTCATGGGTCTGTAGTGTGGCCCATAGAGAGCAGATGGATAGTTTTACTTAGCAGACTGCATTAGGTTTAATACATTGACAAAGAAAATCAAGAAGGGAAATGATTAGTTTTATGTTGTTAGTAATATAAAGGGAAATGTCCAGTTTGAGAAAGTATTAAGACCCTTAGCTAGTGGTTAAAGCACCTTTGGCAGCAACAGCAACCTCAGTGCTACCAGAAACCAGTTTGTGACACCTTTCCTTTGGATGCTTGTCAGAATTATTCAGTCAGCCAGGTTTAATGAGCATCGATGCTCATCCATCTATCTACAGATTTTGGCTGAGTGTTTCCCAAGTCTCTCCTTTGATCTTTGGCGTTATGCTGTAGGTTGTTGTCTTGTTGACTGTAAGCCTCTGGCTCAGCTTGAGCTCTTTACTGTTCTGGAAAAGGCTTTTACTCTTGTTTCCTCTGTATTTTTCTGCATCTATCTTTCCCTCTATTTGGACTGGTTTAACACTCCCAGTTTAAGCAAAGCATATGTTGCCATCAAAATGTTTGATCTTGGAAATGGTACTAATGAGGTAATGCTCAATGTCTATTGTGCTTTCATTCATAAATTTGAATGAGAATTGTTGGCAGAATATTAAATGGTTGGTCACAGGATTCTGGAGCTTATGATCTGCGAGTCATTCAGGCAACTTTTGTGAATTATCAGTGGGCGGTCACGTGTTATAGTAAGGAATGGGCTTCTGTTTCTCTTATCTACTATAAAAGCTGAGGCAGCATAGTGCTGTACTGATGGATCAATGGATCCACAAACAATGTTTCACACACACATACCTTTAACCTCATAAAGCTGATAGTTTTCTGTTCAAACAGGCTCTTATGCATACAAGTCCTTAAATGTGTGTTAATGAATCACCTCATACACACAAGAAAAAAAAAAGAAAAAAAGAAAATACAGTTTGTGCACAGATCAGTTTACAAGTGAAAAAGGATTTTAAAGTTATTCCAAACTTCCTGGAGCATCAGTATTTTTGTGCATACATGGTGCATTTAAGTGCTTGTGAGAAACTGGGTCATCTGGATTTTCTTCTATAGTTATTTCAAAGTTGAAAGGACACTTGATCAATCAGACGAATGGATGGATGGATGGATGGATGGATGAATGGATGGATTTAGAGGTCTGGAGGTGATTCACTCTGTGTCCCTCAGCAAGTCCCTTAAAAACACGGTTTTGTCTGTGCATATCAGGGGATTTGTGCACATGTATTTAATGATTTGTATGCATATGAGCGTTTTTGAGCACAAAACTTTGATTTTTGAGGTTGAACATAAATATATATATAATGTTAATGTTTGCCCATTTTTGTAATTTGTGTGTATGTGTACATTTTATTTTGTGGTAATGTCTCGATATGTGTGTTTGCTTTAGAAAACACATTTGTACCCAATGTTATCTGCAAAATGGTTTACATGGTTTAAAAATCACATATCCGTTATCCGTTATCCATTTTCTAAATAGATGTTATTTGTGCCCGTGACCACACTGGCTACCTGTTTGATCAACGACCTTCATCCCGGACTGCTTAGTGTGACTAAACTGCCAGATCTAAAAAATAAAAAAAAGTTTAGGTTACAAAGTATTTCTATTTTACAGGAGTGTTTTTTTTTTTCTTTTTTCAACCTCCTAACTTGGTCTGACATTTATAACTTATGAAACTTTAAATAGACAGATGAGTGCATTTTTAATTAGGCACAATAAATTCAGTTAGGTACATGTGGACTCCACACAGGTTGTTGAAATATCTCAAGGACCATTCATTAAAGCAGGATGTACTTGAGCCCAATCGTAAATGTCAGGATAAAGGGTGTCTGAAAGCTTATTTAATTTTTATTTCAGCCATATCTTTGACACTCCAGCAAAGAAAGCTTTTCCTCACTGTGCAGTGTTTTGTATAGCTTGATAAGAAGTAAAATAAACTAACCCATTATAAGAAAAGTCTGAAAGAAAAAAACCTGATAAAAATGAGAGGATCTGAAACTCTCCATTTGTTCTGTGTGGACCGACTTATAGTAATTATATGCAATATAGATTTACTACCAGCTGCTTCAGTTTTTTCTATGCTGAATGGCCCAGTTTTGTTGCACTTTGTTAATGTATTGGCCAGGCTGCTCTGCTATAATAGTAAATATTATCAGGGAGCAAGATCATAGATGCTAGGACTACAACTGATAGCTAAATAAACATTCAAAAAATGCCATTTACAAATACTTGTGACTACATAGGCTTTAAAATTAAATTTGAATACTAAATTTAAAATACCTACAGTTAACGTCGTTATGAAAGATATATTGGTACCCAAATAATTACTGGGCCTAAAGTCACATTGCATTGTTCCCAGTTCCGGAGGACGCAAAAAAAAAAAAAAAAAAAAGGTCCAAAACTCTGAAATAGCCCATTTTCTCATTTCTGGGCAGAGTGACAGGAACATTAAATTTAGGCCTAGGCAATGATTACAAAGTCTAAAGCCTGAAAGCCGGCATTTAACCAAAAAAAAGGGAGAGTCTGATTGTTGGAGAGAACTGGAAACAGCCTGTTCTTTATGTGGATGCCTGATAACTGCCACCAAAGAGGCCAGCAGGGATTTTGATGGTGAGGAACAATAGTAACTGCCAATATAGCAGTTCAATTATTTAGGTGTGTGAAACCTGAAGGGTGAGTGTGGCTCTGTGAAAAGCGTTAGGGGTCTGTGTTAGGTTGGCAAGGTGAATGCTGTTGAGATTAAGAGACACTCAACTCCCCGAGCATCAAACGAGGGTCAGCAGCTCAGGGCAAGCAGGTGCAAGCAGATAAATGAGATGCTTTTTAATGCACAGAGTTTATTAGTCCAGTTTTTTTTCCATAACCCATAATACAGCAACATAAAATCTAAAATTAATGTCAGTTCAAATCCTTACAAATTATATTCACAGCATGAATGCTTGTTGCACATACTGGTTTAAATCAAAGTATTTTAAAGATTTAAAAGGAAGGATGCTTTTTGATATTGGAGTTTCTTTGTTCAGGAGATTAGATTGTGTGTATTTTTTTTTATGTTAATGTCATTCAAGAGCTATTTCATAGTTTTCCACTTTCCATGTCTGCATTATTCAGCAAATTTAATCAGTTTATTAATTCTTTGTTGCACTTTACAAATATGCAGCTCTTATTTAGCTTCCACTCTTCTTTCTTTAAATAGGTTACAGAAAATATTGAGAAGTAATGTGTTAAATTTATCAGTGTTGACAATGAAATAAGAAGAGAGTGAACAGATTCTTATCCACATAGTTTTATCCACAACCAAGGTGAGCATTAACTGGTTGGACATCTTTTAAAATGCTAGGTTCCTTGGGGCAGCAACAAAAGAAGTTAGGTCATGGATAAGATGATAAAAAACTGACTGGAAGAGTCCAAGTTTTACATAAAGTTACAAGTTAATCAAGTTAATTCAATTGCAAGTCTTGCTCTGCCACTGGGAGGTAGAGCATGCTTGACAGTAACACTTTACAAAAAAACATTGCGCTAAAAGAAAATTAAGCAACTAGCTGCAAAGCTTTTTTGAGTAAACTCAACAAAGGGTGTTGTGTGTATTAAGGTCTGCTCATGTCCATCCATCCATCCATTTTCAATACCACATAGTCCAATTTAGGGTCACGGGGCAGCTGAAGCCTATCCCAGTATCTGTGAGAAGTGGTGTACAGCCTGGTCAGTCCATCACAGGGCCATCACAGAGAGATAAACAACCATTCCCTCACAATCCCTCCTATAGGGAGAATTTAGAGTGACCACCTAACATGCATGTCTTCAGATAGTGGGAGGAATGTTGTTAAGTTGGAAATATCGCTTTAAAAGTTGAGGCGACTTATGTTCACAGGATGCCCCAACTTAATTGTATTATTTGAATAGTAGTCTCAAGTCTTAGTGAGACAAACACTCATTCATGCTCACACACGCAAACTCCACACAGAAAGACCAACAGTGAAAACTTGCAGTGAGACAACAGTGCTAACCACCCCACCACCATGTAGTCAATGAAGTCTGTATTAGAGAATTCAAATAACCCTTGAAAATCATCTTATTTATTAAGAACAATTCAAAATTTACATTGCAATATCATTACAAGATACAAGTTCAGGGTATCATGGATATGTCCTGGTTTGAGCCTCCCCCTTTCTGTGTGAATGAAGATTTATCTCTGGGCCTAGTCTGTAGCTGCTGGGATGGACTCCAGCCCTCTGTGCTCTGGAACAAACAAGTACAGAAATGAAAGAAGGGCAGGGTTTCCTCCAGAATTTTTTTAAACTGTGGGGGAGGGGAGAATCTTGAATAGAGTCTAAGGATCATCTCTCAAAATGACTAGAAAGTACAAAGACTAGACAAAATGAAAGAAGTGAAAAGAAGGATGTTAGAAAAGAAAAAATATATATCAAAATGGGGAATAAGGTGAAAACATGGAGAAGTAAATACCTGAAAGAGATTTAAGGAGCAGGACAGAACAGAAAAAAGATAATATCTGTTATATTTATGAGCAAAAGAGAAAGAAAAACTAAAAAATAAAGTGCAAAGGAAAGGAGAAAAAATAGCTAAAAGATGTTCAAAGTTACTGAGAAATGAGGTTTATGAGTTTTAAAAAGGTTACCGATGAAGAGAAAATATGAAAGGATTGAAGAAGGCAAATGAGAACAGGAGAGAGGAAATGAAAAGATCTAGAAATATATATATAAAAACTTTGTAGAAAGATAAACAGTAGTCTTTTGTAGACTGATTTTTCCCCACCACTCTGGGGAAACCACTCAACAGAGTGGTGGAGGCATAAATTTACTTATTAATTTAATTTGCATTATCATTAAACTTGGAGCACACAGGGCATTTGAATCGTTCATACAAATCTGATTTAAATCGGATTTAAAACTTGGGGGGACCTGGCTTTTCAGTCTGTAGCCCTCAGATTTTGAAATAACTTGCCCGTGTCTTTACACGTGGTCGACTCCATGGACTCTTTTAAAAAGCAGTTGAAGACTATTTTATTCAGGAAAGTCTTTGGTTTATGCTTGTTATTTATTTAATGCAATTATTATGTTCTTTTATTGCCCCCATTTTATGTACAGCACTGTGATTTTTATCCGTGAAAAGTGCTCTATAAATAAACTTCACTTTACTTACTTCACTTACCAGTTGGTCCGGCCCACGTTCATGTCAATCTCCATCTCCTCTCTCCTCTCGCATCCCTTTGCCCTCTTCCCTATAAAAGGCTACAGCAAACGAGTAATGGCAGCTCGGTAATGGCGAGTGGAACAAAGTGGTCACCTACTGACCACCTGGATCCGACATTACCTCTAAAAAACAATACCATTATTTGGTAAGGACATAACCTGGATTAAGAATGGCCTGATATTTCCAAAGTGGCGAGCACTGCGAGAGCAAAAGAAGCTACAATTTGATTCGGCACTAGCTCTTCTCCTGGCCAGTAACAAAAAACATAAATGTTTTTACTTTGACATGTTCTACAAAATAGTGATATTGTTTTGCTAGGTGTGTTTGCACTTTGCACATTCGTTTGCAGACGAGGTGAGTGGGGGAGGAGATAGATGGATGTGTGGCTCATGGCACACTTTGTTTTGGTCTACAGGCAGTGCACAACAGCAAACCTTGTGGTAAAACGATCTTGCATTTTCCCCTTTAACTAAGACAAAATCTGTGCTAAGAGTGCAGTAGTTGCAAAAGGCAATCAAATCCTTTCAGCACCAAAAAAGCCCTACCAGGCAACGAAGAAATGGCAAACAATAAAGAAACATCTTTTACACAATATAATATAATATTCGGACTGTAAAATGTCACATAAAATCCCAAGGCCACCCAGACTGAAAAAAACACTTGAAAACAGACAATTGTTTTGAGTAGAAAAAAAGTGCCATGAGAGTTGTTAAAGTGTTTAACAAAAATTAAATTAAAATGAGCAAGTGTTGCAATTATCTGTGATAAGATTTATTTAAAAATGCATATGTATGGACTTACAGAGGCACATACATAAAACCTCAAACAAAGGAAGCCTTTTTTCTTTTTTTTTTTAATAGAAAAAACAACCCGGCATGTTTAACATGTGACCCTTTCTTGCTGCCGGTGGGTGACAAACCAGACATAATAACGTTAACTATTAGGATACTGTGGAAAACTCTTCCTTTCATCCACCCAATTAAATTGGCTCAGTCAGGAATGAGAGGTTAGATGCATCCACATAAAATTCAGCCAATCATATTTAATATATTCAGTGATTAGGCCCATACCCTGAAGAGACAGGAATGAATGAGACACATTTTGTTGACCTCATTCTAATTAAGCTTACCCCATGATCTCCATCCAAATGCCCGAGTCCCCACTGCCATGACATCATTGTTACGGTTACAATTTCAAGCCATCATAGAGGAAATTTCAATCTTTCTGCTCCAGCAAATCATCTCTTTTCAACTATTGTTCAGACCAATGCACCATGCCGCACGAAGAATAGCCCCTTCTAATACTGCACTATAAATAGACTCCTGCTCAGTCTATCCAAGATTTCATTGATTAAGTAGAGTAGAAATCTACTTTCAACCACATTAATTACATCCGGCTGTGAAAAGTGCACACATGCACCCAAAGTAAATGAATCTGACAGTTTCAGCCATATTAAAATCACCTTTTTGGTAAAATCACGGGGCAACAACCAGGAGCTGTTGTCTTAAAGTAAGATGCAATTCATCCCCAAACAAGTTTCAGAAAGACACAAATACAGCGAATTCAAGAGCATTTCAAAACCTTAATGAACATCGGTGGTGTACATGACTGGGCTGCAAGAAGAAAGATTCAGCTTTATTTTATTAATACAGTATTTTTCTATTTCATTTTACAGAAAGAACATTTCTGCACATCTACAGATCGAGATTGTAAACAAAAATACCAGGACGCGTCTGTCAAAAGAAAATTAAAAGAATTACTTTGAAATTTTGGAACAGTCAAATCAAATCCTGATCTTAAACCAAAATAAATGTTTGATCTAAAGTTCCTCAAATTCTAAGCAAATCTGTTTATAGACTGGTGGTGTGTGGCATGCACTGTATCTTTTGGACTGTTTTATCTAAAAATCGATGGAAATTGTTGTGGGTCTTCTTTTGCAGTCCAGGCTTCCTAAAAGAAGAAGAAAAAAAAAAAACAGGTATGTTTGCTTGCTGGTCCAAAATATATTAATTTCACAGTCCATAGCTGTAGATTGTGAGATATCAAAGCATTCTTAAGCTGATTCTTTCTGTTACCATCCATGTGATATGACAGGAATCACACAGTAGAAAAGTAAGGAATGGTAATGGGAGGAGAAGCATAAAAGTGGAAAGAAAGTATAAAACATTGTTTAGACCATCTTGCATAAGGGTTAGCACAATGGATTAATGTATTTCACCATCCCTATTTTCCTCTTAATAGGAATTTGTAGCCAAAATAAAAATACCTGAAAAGTGGGCGTCATTACAAAAGAATTAATGATGGGGATGACGGATGTCAGCATGCTGAGGAATCAAAATTTAAAGGTAGTGTATAGAGATGTTTTCCAGGACCATTTTTTTACTATATTGCTATCCTCTTCACACCCCGATTGAAGCCAATTAATTAAATGCTCTAACACAAAAAATAAATAAATAAAAAAATGGATTGTGACATGTCTATCAAATGCAACTGCCATTTGTCCCTCCCCCCTAAGCCCCTCTATGCATACCCCTCTTTGTGCATTTATTACATAGTCTCAGAGGCTTGACTTTCTTTTAGAGGCAACAAAGTGAGTGGCAGAGCTTGGCAAGCTTACTAGATCAAATTACAATACACACTTAAACATACTGGACTTTGTGGCAAAGAAGGTGCCTATAAGTCAGAAAGGGCTACTTCCAAGACAAAAAGCTGAAGGAGAACTGAGCAAGAGCTCTACTTCTTGATAGGTAAGATAAGATTATGTCTTTATGACTTTTGAAGAATATTCTGTGATTTTTGGTATTGTCATTTTAAGCATCCAGCCAGTTAGAGGGTAAAACTGATAGTGGACTTCAGTACTAAGCAGGAGAGGAATTACCAGCCCCTGAACATCAACGGGACCCCAGTGGAGAGAGTGGACAGTTTCCGGTACTTAGGTGTTCACATCACGCAGGATCTGACATGGTCCTGTCATGTTAACACCGTGGTGAAGAAGGCCCGACAGCGTCTCTTTCATCTCAGACGCCTGAAGGACTTTAAACTGCCTTCAAGGGTGCTAAGGACTTTCTACACCTGCACCATTGAGAGCACCCTGGCGGGAAATATCACAGCCTGGTTCGGGAACAGCACCAAACAGGACAGGCGAGCTCTCCAGAGGGTGGTACGATCAGCAGAGCGTACCATCCGTATGGAGCTTCCTGACCTAGACACTGTATACAGCAAGCGGTGCTGGACCAGAGCCAGGAAGATAGTGAAGGACCTCAGCCATCCCAACAATGGACTCTTCTCTCTGTTGCGGTCAGGGAAACGTTTCCGTTCCTTGAAAGTAAGCACTGAGCGAATGAGGAGGAGCTTCTTCCCGCAGGCGGTTCGGGCCCTGAACCAGAACGCCAGTACCTGGACACTGTAGACTCCATTCACACAACATCTACCTCGGCTGACTGTTGCACACAACACGTTGGCATTTTTACAGACATTGTCACTTTTCCTCTGCACACAGACACTTTCGGACTCTCAAGCCTTGCACATTTATACTTTATATTTGACATGTTTTACATTCTCTACGTTGCAGATATGTTTATACATGGTTTACATTTTTTCTTTACATTTCATATACATTATATATTTTTATATATTTTATTTTATTTTATTTATTTTTTTGGAATCCTATATTTTTGCTATATGCATATTTTATTTTATTTTACTATTTCTACCACCCCCCCCCCCCGTAATCTAAAATCCTTCAAAGTTTTTACTCATTATTAATAGTATATTTCTTACATCTTTCTTACATCTTGGACAGTCGTACTAAGCATTTCACTGCATTTTGTACTGTGTATAATTTGTGCGTGACGAATAAAATTTGAATTTGAATTTGAATTTGAATTTGAAAACAAATTGGACAAACTGCACTGTTAGTAATACCGTAGTATTTGTTTTTACTGGGCTAAGTTTGCTACTGCGATGGACTGGTGACCTGTCCAGGGTGTACCCTGCCTCTCACCTGCTAAATGTTGGGTCAGGCTCCAGTTGCCCCACTACCCTTTATTGGACTAAGCGGTATAGATAATGGATGGAAGTTTGCTTTGTAAAGTAACGCTGTGGACGGACTATACCACTTTTTGCCATATTTCTCCTCAATTTCTAGTTGTGCGTTGTCAGCTCTAGTTGGCGCTAGTTGCGGGCTGTCGGTATGACAAAATGTCGCAGAAATCTGTTAGTGTGTGATGGGATTCAGACTCAAATTGGCAAATGTGTGGGGTGAACAGACCATTCCCGACTGCAGTCACAGTATTTCAAACTTCTCTCAATTTTTCAAGGTATCTCATAGTGTGTGCAGTTAAAAAATTTAAAATTTTATTCAAATTAAAATGCAATTAAAATACACATGTCTACATGAGGAAAATGTCGGCAAAGTGAATAGTGCTGCCCAGGTACAAGTGCGTAGAAGGCGTGGCTTCAGGGGCAAGTCTGAAAAAAGGGTTTTGGACTTTTGAATTGTGTATGTTTGTACTGTTTTTTATAATCTTCTACCCTACCTTTAAGCTGAATTTGGAAGAGGGAAAGAACAAGAAAAATATAGCAATTGTACAATTTGAGCTTTTTTTTTTTTTTTTTTTTTTTTTGTCAAACTTCAATTTGTCAACTTTCAATTTTGTAATTTAAACCAATGCTATTCTACTTCCTGTCTTAAGGTTGGATTCTGTTTAGACATTTTTTCTGACTCTCCAGTCACGTTTTTCAAGACACGAGGATTAAAGTTTGCTTGCCCTTGCATGCCTAGTCGTTTGTCTCATTGTGAAGACATTTTGTTTCTTCAAGGTATGCTACTGACATTACCAACACGTCAGTCAACTCTTCTCACAGTTATTCATGTTTCAAGATGTTTATTTGTTACATGCAAGATAGTTGCACGTAAATCTTTACCTCCTGTTTAAATAATTCCAGAAGAAATATTTAAGCATATAAAAGAGCACATTTTCAAGTAATACTTACAAGACTTCTAGTCCTTTGCACGACACATCCAAACATGCGCTATATGAACAGAGCCTAACAATGTTATTGTTACCCGCAGGAACTGACAATAAGACCCAGAAACAATGAAAAGAAAGCTGACGTGACAAATTGAATTATTCTTCATTGCATAGGAGTGTTGACCCACTTTTCTCTCCAATCTCATGTCATTTTGATAGTTTAATATCTTTTCTTGCACATCATTTAATGAAAATGCAAAGCGAAATATTGATTTAATTATTTGCACGCTTATACGAAACACTTCAGTTTTCACATCCTCATATTCTCCTTACCTACCATTGGAAAGTACCACATATTTTTGCTTTGTTGTACAGAAAATGGAACACAAAAAGATGAACAGTGGAGCGTATGGCATTTGGCAGTGGGTGACAAATACATTATTGCTTTGCGCACAGCAGCAAACAATCCAAGTGCTGTTTTAGAGAGTGAGCTGTCACAGTTCTCGCACCCAGACAGCATCACACAATAAATATCAATAAAAAGAGAGAAAGAAAGATGTCCTGAGGGAGGCTGGAGCAAGGTACATGAATTAGAAATGTCAACGATAAGTTCTGGAAAAGGGGAGCAGCTCTGCAGCATGCGTCCCCACTTCATTCCTGCAGAAAATAAAGTCTGCCTTGAGGGAGTTATCATTGACCTGATGTCTGACAGTTGTAATGGGAACAACTGGGCAACCATTTATCAAGAGGAGATTAAAAGAAAAGAAAAGAAAAGAAAAAGAAAATGTTCAAATCATAGCATACTTATACTACCAGTGTGGAAATTAAGATATTGATGTATTTTGTTCCATAAAATATTTTCTGATTCCACTGAGATCTAATCAAAATAATCCAAAGAGATCAGAATTCTTTGAAAACCCAAATATATTTAAGTTTATTTCACTTTTAACCTGGAAAAAGAAAATAAATACCCATTCCCTTTTTCATTCTAAAATATGTTTTAGGAGATGTAAACAATATTATTTGTCTTTATTTGTCACCTTTGTCAGCTGCTGCAGCTGTATGTGAGAATGTGTGAATAAAGATGGTGGAAGGAGGTGTTTGTGTTTGGGCCTCATTTCTCTGACCTTAGAGTAAGGGTCATTTGTAAGTAAGTTATATAAATTCCACACCACTGGTTTAAATGAGGTATAGTTTTTATGGCAGTGGCTGCAGATGACAGGATGGTCTCTGGACTGCAATACAGCAACATTATGTATGTTTGCAAGTACACTTTTCAAGGGAGAGTTTTTCCAACATTGTGGAGGTTGGGATGGGTTGTTGCCAGCCATCTTCACCTCCCTCCTTTCACTGTTCCAAACCCACAAAACCTTCTAGGCTATCGTTCTACCAAAAGTCTGCAATATGATGAAACCTGTTTTTCTAGAATGGTAATATTACAGTATACCGATTCATTGTCCTCTGATTTGAACTGTCCAGAGATGTACACTGACATTAAATGGGGATTTTGTTGCTCCCATAACTAATTTTCAGAGGGTAACACATATTTGGTGTGCCTATGTAATAAATGTAGTCTGATATGCAGTCATTTTCAAACCTGTTTTTTTTTTTTTTTTTTTTTTTGAAGGCTGCCTATCAAACTGACCAATCGAGTTACTGAAGAAGGCTGTTGCATGTCAAACTTTTGAAGTTATCAAGCAACTTGCCACAGTTCAAGGAGATGTGAAGACTTGGAGAAGAAGCAAATGTAAGGTGCCTTGTGAATCTGTAGCATTCTCCATCTGTCAAGTGCCTGCTGCACTTGCCATGTCACACCATAAATTTTGCCTTGTATATTTGCAACCTGCCCCCTGCTCCCCCTAAACCTCCAGCTCCCCCTACCTTTCTAAGTTTCCAGCATTTATTTAAAAAAAAAAGAATTCCAATGGATGGAATTGCTTTAAAAGCAAGGGAGGTGAAGTAGGCTAGATTATAGTTAAAAAAGTTAAATGAAATCATATAATCACATTTGTTTTATCTATAATTTCTTTAAATAACAGCTATGTCTCTAGCTACTTCTTCATGAAGAACTCCAAGTCACAATATGTACAAGGTTATAATTATCAATTTGTATGTCTTAATCAGAACCTAATTCCACAGACTTTGGCCAGAAATGCACAGTAATATATCATCCTTACATTAGCTGTCTTAGGCTGTGACTAATTATATCATGCTTGTGGTTCCACACCCTGTCCAATGGATAAAATGCCCCTATGTACGTGTAGGTGCCCACTGGCATGTGAGGTTCTTGAACTCAAAGGACTTATCAATTAGCTGTGATATTTCCTCTAAGGGCTCAAAATTTTAAAGCATTTAAAGTCACACCTGGTAAGACAGATGTGTGGAGGAGGGCTATCTGGCAGCCTTGGGTTGCCTTCTTATGACTTCACCTCTGTGGTATAAATGAGATGGAGCAGCAAGTCGGACAGGAATTTGTCAAATGTTATGTCACTGAGGGGGATCTAAACCTTAACCTGATGCACCGTTGAGCTGAAGACTGATGTGCTCTCTTTAGGGCTTCTCTTGTCAGCACTCTCTATACTTTAGTTGAAATTAATTGACTGAAATGAGGTTTCTGAAATTTGAGTTTCATTATTATTTTTACATATTTGCATGCGGTGGCTTTGTTTAAATGTTCATCTTTGCTGCTCAGCATCAGCTACTCTGCATACAAAATTTATGTTACTATAAATTAAGATTACCATAACACAGCAGACCTAGATAATACTAGTTCCTGTGGAACATTCGTCTTTCGTCTTTGGCAGCTTATTTATTCTCAGTAGAAATGCTGGCATCAGACTTCTTGATCTTTGCAACATTAAAGTAGTGAGGTGATGGGCTTATTTTTCGGCATTCTGACTCTTTACATTTGAATCCCCCTCTGGTTAACAAGCCATTCATTAAGTTCTGTTGTGTGTCCCATTGGGAAAATACAGCAAACACCTCCTGACCTGCAGCTCATTTTGACTTGATTGGCTTTGTTCCTAGAAGGAATCCACAAGGCAAATAGTCATAACAGCAATGGTGCACATTGCTCAGAGGCCATTTATTAGGCTCTATTGTCTCCCTTGGAGACAATACAGTGGTTTGGAGAAGCCTTTATAACCCGCAGCCTGATTAAGTATTGCAGATCCTACACTATACATGTGTTCAAGAGTCCTGCTGTGCAAGAAACATGGGGCTCAAGTAAACATCTTTGTTTTATGAAAAAGAAAAAAGTGTTATGCTCTAATGGATATGTTTACCATTAGGAAGAACATACCTGCAGTGGCATAATGTGCTGTCTGATGGCTCAATCTCTTTTGCCTAAAGCAGTGCATTAGTTTTCTCCTTATTTCTATTGACTCACTCTGACCGTTGCTGCTTTGTGCATAAGGAAATAACACAAGTGTTCATGTTTAGCTATTCAGACAATGTGTATTCAAAAATTACATTTTTTTTTTTCAGATTTATTTCTGGGATGGACTAATATTTTCCAATTTTTGTGGAAAATATTTTCTAAGAAAAACAAACTTGTTTGTTTTTATATTTTTAGATACACTGCTAATGAAGATCATTTCAGCTTGATCTTCTGTAATTTCTACACCTGACAGCTGCTGGAGTAAAACTTCAGCATCCTAAATTTCCAAATAAATGTTAGAATTTGAATCAGTGAATACCACTGAAACCAAGGATCCTACATAGCCAAAGCAAGAGCTGTACTTTTGATACAGCATCAAGCTCATCTATGGTACAAGATGGTTACCCATGGTTACCCATTGTTACCAATCCTGTTTGTGTTTTTTATGTCATTGAGGAGATGAGAATGTCTGGCTTGGGTGCCTCAGGATTTCATGCTTTCAGCATATATGTTGTTGTAGCTCCTCTTAATTTGAGTCCATGGTTCTCATCCAAAAAAGGGTGATCTCAGGTGGAAGAGATTAAGAATCTCAGAGTCTTGTTAATTAAGCTATGGTAAATCGAAGCAAAAGAAGGACAGATGGATTGGTACTGTTTCAGATTAGGACATTGCACAAATCTATAGTTGTGAAGAGGGACATGGTTTACTGGTCCATCATTGTTTGAACCTGATGTTCATGAGAGTTGGGTAGTGATGAAAAGAATAAAGGACCCAGGACACATTGGAGGGATTATGGTATGTGGCACAATCCTCTTTTATTTATTTACTTTTTTTCTTTTTTTTTTTTTACTGTAGCACAAACTTTTGCATGGTAATTTCAGACTGTAATTGATAATTTCACCACTGTAATTGGATACCAGTGAAATTAAATTAACTGGACTTAATTTGACTTTATTAAGTTAATAAATACTGTTGACTTGTTGCCACTTGACTTCCTTTCTCTAAGATTTATTCTGGTAAATATCTTAACATCTGCATGTAAAATCAGGATCAAATTTGGTAGAATTATTCCCAAGGTTTTTGGTTTTGAGTGAAAATTCTCAATAAGCAATGTACTGATTTGCATCGAATTTGGTTTAGAACTTCATGGCATGTTCTGAAGAAATTATGGTTATTCGGGTGTTTGAGCAGCTTTCATTCTTTTTTACAACATTGTGCTACATGCCAGCAATATTGCTTAGTAAAGGTGGCTTCACAAAGCTGCTTCTGTAAATGTAGACTCAGCAACCTTATTGTGTTCTCTCCACCACACAGCTTCACATCACACATGAGCATAATGTTTTTTAGTCCATCTATACAAGTAACACTACGTCTGGCAAATCTCCATGGTAACATAGCAAAAGATTTTCTACCGTCCGCCCCAAAACTCCTGCAGTTTATTTCCATTCATTATTCTGTTCCCTGTGTTTTCCAGCAGCTGAACATCTTGTTATCAGTGAGGAAAATACTTTACTGGCTGATCCCTAGCTTTTGTTCATAGGCAAGGTAATATAATGATGTGATTTTCGGTCTGATTTTATGCACATCTGCTCTGTGCAGGATAACACAAATTTTGTGAAAATTAAACCAAACAAGTATTGGCAATTAAAGAAGACAGCTCTTAGGTCCTTCTAAAATCCATCCCAAGATTTTAGATGGAAACACAAGCATGGTCTAAAGTGGCGGATATCAACTGTGGTGAAAATGTCGGTGCTGGAAAGTAACAGACGTAAGTGGTTGCTGTCAGAGCCAGCCCAGCGCATACATAAGTGGCCAAAGATAGATAGATAGATAGATAGATAGATAGATAGATAGATAGATAGATAGATAGATAGATAGATAGATAGATAGAAAGATAGATAGATAGATAATGCTTTATTGGCCCCACATTGGGAAAATTCCAGGTGTTACAGCAACAAGTAAAAAGTAAATTTTTTTAAAAAAGAACAAAAGAAGTCCAGGTATGTATGTGCGCACTATATTAATAACTAGCGGTGTCCACGAGTATGCAGTAATATTAGGATTTTATGTTAAGACCAAATTAATAACATTGTCCAAAAAAACAGTCTTGTTTTATACTGATGCTGAAGAGATATGCCTTTTACAGAGGGAATCTCCAAGCAATCAGCTGCTTTACATTGCAGAATATTGTGCCTTAGAGTGCATCTTGCACCTTATTCCCGTGTGACTAAAGCTATATAAACAGTTTTTAATAAGATTTTTTCTGATCTTAATCCCTTGTGGGTTTGTCAAGATTTGTCCAAAATTTGCAAAATTTCCCCATCTTTTGTATTTTTTATTTGCACAGTTTTGGTTGTTTCTGCACTTGTCCTCTTCACCCATCTCTAAAGCAAACCATGCTACTGATTATAAACGAATACAAAAATGTGTGTGAAAATGTATAGAGTTCATGTCCTTAAATCACAGAATAAGCAGAATTTTGAATGATCATGAATGAATGATACATACGGTTTGTCTTCCTGAATGTCAGCTGTCTCAGTGGCTATCATGTGGCTGCCTTTTCAGTTTTAACCTTGAGTTGGCAATGCTTTAAAATAACTTATAATAAAAAAAGCAGAAATAAGCAAAACACGAGTTCCTAGTAATACTCCTTCACTTCCTAAATGTACTGTATTTACAGACCGTATGGCACAAGGTTGATGTTGTTGAATTTTCATTGTTCACTACTGACATTTGATCTCAGCATGAATGCAGACTGACTGGTCTCTACCTGGTGCTTGAGGTTTGAATCTAGAACAGAAAGGATAGTTAGCTCTCAACACATACCTCAGCCATTATACCGTTGAACAGAAACACTGATGAGGTAAATCTGAAGGTTACATCAATACTTACATACAGTTTCATGCTGTTGATAGTGAGTACTTAGTGATGAAACTTACTGTTTTCTTGAATTCTCCCCATCTTAGTATTTCTGTCTTTTACTTCCTAAATGCTAATTATCAGGATAAACTGCAAAACTACATAAAACTTACAGAGTAGTGATGCTGCTGTGAGACTACACTAAGTAACAGGAAAATGAGCATATTTAGAATTCCCTTCATCTGTGTCTCTTTCCAAAGTGTTCTTGCAGTGACCTTGACAGATTACTTTCCCTAAAAAGGAAATTTATTTTAGTAGATAAAATGTATTTTACCAACAGGGTATGATATTGTTCAAGATAGTGGTTCAAAATTTTTGCTGAGAGCCTTTTTAGCTTCAGGTTGATCAGAATGTAACCCAGAGGGTGGGAAGATTAAAAAACAATACTAGACAAATGCATAAGAAAATGGATGTGATCACTATCTCCACAAGACAAAAAGCTTATTCATGCTCTCGTCTGCAATCCGTTGTGACTTTGAACAATCTTTGCAGACGTATCTACAGGCAAACCGAAGGGACATTATAATCCAAGTCACAACACCAATACTTTCACCCTGTGACCAAAGTGTTTTCTAGCTCTGAGTCACAGCTAACCTGGCTAATCAAAGGAGACATGAAAGTGCTGCTCCTTTTGAACCACAGTCATTAACAGCAGTAACCTCAGGAACTGAGTGTCATTGCTGACAGCGCCCTACCTTATCACTGAGATAACAGCTAGATTTAACCAAAATCAACACAAGCCTGACAGTTCTGTGAAGTTTTACACTCAAAATTCGGCACACAGCGCTATGTGGCTCGCTCATGTTTCCAGCTGGATGATTGCCTAAGATCACAGCCTTATACTCAATAAGGCTTAGACACTCTTTCCTTGGAAAATCCTATTTTCTACTCCTAATACAGTGACGACCAGCACTTTAAGTACTGGTAGTCACTGTCTTATGCTTATGGCAGCATAGCATAAGCCTGGCATCAGAGAAAGGCAGTGAGATATCAAAGTGCTTTACCACTTTTAAAACTATTTTAAAATTATGTAGATGATATTCAGTGAAATAGCAGACTAAAAGAAGAATAATGAAAAATAACTCATTTTGTTGAAAGTATGAAGAATGTGACTCACGCCCAGACTAAGGCCCATGGGAGGAGCAGGAGATTTCCTGATGGCCTGGGCCAAAAGTGACCTGACTGGTCAGCTTGTCAAATAAATAAATAAACTAGAAGCACTCAGAGAGAGCAGACCTCCACCAATCCATATTCATCTATGAAAAACCCAAAAAGGCCCAATACCCAACCCAGTACCCTTTATGTTTTGAACCTTCTTGATCCAGAATATCAACATGATCTGGGTTAAGCAATGTCAGATTCTAACATCTACAGTGATGTTATTTTTTTTTTTATTTATTTCTTTGCCACCCTGGCGGTCTGATCCTCGGCTGCAGAAGCTAGCTGTAGGGACGTGGAATGTCACCTCTGTGGCAGGGAAGGAGCCTGAGCTGGTGCGTGAGGTTGAGCAGTTCTGGCTAGATATAGTTGGACTCACCTCAACACACAGCTTGGGCTCTGGAACCACTGTCCTTGAGAAGGGCTGGATCCTCTTCCATTCTGGAGTTGCTCCCGGTGAGAGGCGCCGAGCAGGTGTCGGCATGCTCATTGCCCCCCGACTTGGCACCTGAGTGTTGGGGTTTACCCGGGTGGACGAAAGGATAGCCTCCCTCCGCCTTCAGGTGGGGAGGCTATCCTTTCGTCCAGGTCCTGACTGTTGTTTGTGCTTATGCACCAAACAGCAGTTCAGAGTACCCACCCTTTTTGGAGTCCATGTAGGGGGTGTTGGAAAGCACTTCTTCCGGGGACTCCTTTGTTCTACTGGGGGACTTCAATGCCCACGTGGGCAATGAAAGCGAGACCTGGAGGGGCATGATTGGGAGGAATGGCCCCCCGATCTGAATCCGAGTGGTGTTTTGTTGTTGGACTTCTGTGCTCGACATGGATTGTCCATAACGAACACCTTGTTCAGGCATAAGAGTTTCCACATGTGCACTTGGCACCAGGACACTCTAGGCAGCAGTTCCGTAATCGACTTTGTAGTCGTATTGTCGGACTTGTGGCCGCATGTTGTGGACATAATTTGTGTGAATGTTGGTCTATGTAGAAATAATGAGCTTTGGTGATTACTTAGCCCATGTGTGTGCATGTGTGCACTTGTTTGAGTGTGACCCTGGATGATTTCATGACTCCTGGTCTGACCTTTTGTCCCAGTTCTGCTGTGATGTGACTTTCCTGGTAAAGTTTTAGTAACAAATGCTAAGAAAATCAATTTTCCTTCAAAGAGTCTTTGCTGATGCCTGGTATTAACCAGTGGTGTCGGGCAGGGGGAGGGGTTTTTAAACTATGTATTCGGGTCCATTGGAGGGTGGGAGCCCTTGAGAATACTGGAATGAAAGTTTTTTTTTGTGTTTTATTTTAAAATTTCTAATTAATTAATATCATAATCAAAGTCTGTTTAGCTGAATGAAGGTGCAGAGAGAATGAATGAATTTTGCATTAACAATAATGATGGATGCTCTTTGAGGGCCCACTAAATCATCCCACTGTGCAAAATGGTTTATTCCACCCGCTAATCTGTTCAACCAGTTACACACAGAGTCTGGCCAGAACTATGGCCAGAGAAGACATTTTGTCATTTAGCCGTTAATCTAAATTTATATGTATTATCTTAAAGTCATATACCATGAGAAAAATATGCATGAAAACTATCAAGTCCAAGTCCACATAGGGGCCCACTTAGATGATTTGTACATAGGGCCCAGGATTTTGTGCTATGCCCCTGGTATTAACACTTAACAGAAGAGCAGAGGCAGAGGTTGTTTCACTGATGAGTATAATCTTGATCTTTTAGTTAGCCACAGGTTTATTTAAAAACTATCCAACATCCTTTATGGTAAGTAGCCATTGCAATGGTGTTTCTGTAATTTATTTCTCATAAATGAGTAGATGATTCTTTGACCGTGACTTCTATCCAATTAGATATAGGGGTTTTCATAATTTGTCATTATTCCTCTGTCCTTCCCCCTTGTTATTAGTGTTTTAGATTAAAATCATGGCTTGACAGTGTGATGACACCATTTTCACCAGGTCAAGCAAGCTCCTGTAATTATGCAAATTACTGTGGCTGGGATTAAGGTTAAAACTGGTCAGAAGGTTTAGGAGGGGGTTCATGGGTAATGCTGCAGTTCAAGGTACTGCCAGCACCAACTTTATGGGTATGCATATTAGCTAGTGTGTGGCTCAGTATGACAATCATATTCTCATTTATCATCTTGAGGCAGTATAGCCAGGTACTGTTGAGAATAAAAAAGGTCTGACAGTTACAGAATTTGCTTGTTTTTTTTCTTTTAAACATGTTTCTAACAAGCTTGTTTCATTGTTAAATTGATATGTTTTCATCATCAGTTTTCTCAAGGACATTACAGGATAAAACAAAGTTAAAGGCAGCAAAAGCAAGCTCATATCAGCACATTTGATTTATTTTAGCTAAAAGAAAAAGTACAAAAAGCTTTAATCCAACAAACTTATGCCCTTAGCAATGGGATAGCCAGATCAAAGTCTTTATCTAAAGTAAGAACTTATTTTACTTAAATTATGTTTAAAAACATAGTGAATGTTATGGGGAAACAGTACTGGACTCAAAGCAGGATACCAACCAAGACTCAAATATGGCACATTATGGGGTTATTTATTTGAAGATCACAAAGGAGTTTAAGATTTCAACAGATTGAGTTTGCAAAGTGGCTTGTATGCAGACGGGTTGTGGCAGAGTGTGCCTGGGCGGAGATTCTGAGAGGCAACAGGCTTCAGCGGCTGCACCTGGGAAGGTGTGCAAAAAAGCATGCTTGGTGTGACTTGTAGGTTGGTCACCAATCCTGCTGCTTGTAGTGCATTGCTGAGAGTTGCATTGTTCAGCTTTTATGGTAAAATCTTTATGGTTCTCTTTTACCCATGTGTTCAGTCTCAATTTTTTCCAGTCTAGAGAGCTGGTGTGAAACAAATTTGCACAAAAGTAGCAGAATAACTACCTTGCTTTGACTGGACTATGAACTACAGTAGGTGGAAGGATCTGGAAATTACTAAAGGAGGGCAGATGAGGGAGCTTGGATGCTGATGTGCCAGTTGTCAGCTCAGGAGGTAGGTCATACCCTTTACATCCCACAGACAGACACACTCTACATTTTAATGCTCATTAGGCTGAGGCCCTGTTATAACTTAACTGGACTATTTAGGCAGACTAATCTCCGTGTCATAGTATGCAAGCATGGGAAGGGAATTAAATTCTGGATGGAAGTATGTCAAGCTCTGCTTCAGCAACTTGCAATATGCCCCCTTTGAGTTTGTTAGCTATGGTTATTGAGAACATAAAATGTTCCAGGTGGGATTTACTTAATCACAAAACCATAATAATAACATGAAGGTTATATTTTAATTTCTTCTCTGAGGCATAAATCACATTAAGAGTTGTACTGTGGCATTGATAATAAAGGGTTGTGAGCATGTTGTCGGCAACCTTTTCATCCCTGATCTGACTTTCATACCGATGCTCTGTAGTAACTCACTGCATCATGTTATACAAGTGAACTGTAAACCAAAATGTTTCTTAATCGGGATGCTATTTATGCACAATCCCACATTATTTAATTAGAATATACAATAAGTTTATTTCAGCAGAAATGCTGCTCAATTTTTGGACATCACTTGTCATTAAATCGGTTTAGACTAAGAAATAAAGGGATGTTTTGTGAATATAAAGCCATATGTGTAAGACACCCATCCTCTGCAGTTGTATTGTTGCACTGTAGCAGTGACCCAGTTAACAATGTATTCTAAATTATGTATTTTCCTTTTTTTTAGGTTATGGATTAGTGAGAAATGTGCCTTGTTCTAAATGACAGAAAATGACTTTATTTTACATGCAGCACTGCTATGAGCTTTGAATCATGGAGAGATAAAATGTCACCTTTATTTTATTTATTTATTTTTTTTTGTTTTTGTTTCCTGCCTTTGACTTATGTGGTTCTCCACATTTCTACTGGCAGGGCATTATCTTTATTTCCGCTCCTTCACTTCACCCAGGGAGCTGGAATTAAATCTGTGCTCAATATACATATCTTAACATGGTCATCTTACTCCTTTCATCAACCCACCATCACAAAGCCAAAGACTGGTAAGATCTTATAAACCGGTGTTATTGAAGGAACATTAAAAATGTCACAGTAACTTGTACTCACCACACAAAGACAATAGGTCGGAGGTGAAGTTTGCCTACTTTACATCTCTGTGGTAGTAATGGATCCATGCCACAGAGTAATAGGAACCAAAATGATTGGGGAAAGACAGGTAAGGTTTAAGACAGGTATGGTAGAAGGAATGGTGTCAGAGTATTGAGTTATCTGAGACAGGCTGGATTAAGGGTCTAATGAAAATAGAAAAAAAAGACGGAAAAGTAAGAGACAGAAAGCAGTAATGGATTGGAAGAGCTGGAGAAAAAAAGGAGGAAGGTGTGCAATTGAATATTGGTATAGATTTCCTCATGTTAACAGAATACCTTGTCATGCATTACCTGTCTGAGGGCTAAAACCAAGTTGATCTGCCATCTATCATCGGCTGCAGAAATGGTAATCAATACAGCTGCGGCTAGTGGCAACAGCCTAATTAAAAGAGTTTGTTCTTTAGTTGGGTAAATCAAGTGCTTTTAAATAAGTGAAAAGGCCACACTGAACACTGGTCACATTATGTTCTTCACACATGACACATTTGCCCCCCCAGATCACATGCGGACATAAAGCTTTTTTGATTGTATTCATCATTGTGGAATGATTCATATTAGCTCAATCATCAGGAAAATAATAATTCACACCTTACTTGCAGTGTCAACACAAACCAAGGTTCCTGGGACTTATTATTATATTATAGGGCTGTTGTTTAACTTAATTCAGATAAAAAATAAATAAATAAAACAGCTAGAGTACAGCACTAACTAAGATATGTACACAACATTAAGTCACTGCTAATGGTGTGTATCTCTTCCTTTAAAGCTAATTTGATTTCTGTTTAGATACACGAAGCAAAATACAATTCAGGGCCATTATATTTTTATGAAAAAGATTCACTTTGATTGTATGCTATTCCATTGGAGTAAATGTAGTTCTTTCTTTAAAGAGTTGTTTATAATTTTTAACATCTGTGTTATATTTCTGTTTCTTTGTTAATGAGTGCAAGTGTGGCAAACAATAACTGAATTACAAGAAATATTGTGTATAGTTAGTCCATGTAGTTTCCTATTAGCAGTTAGACTTGCTGGAACTTTCTGCGTGAGCTGAAGACATGAAAACTGAGAATGACCATTAAATCAAAGTGCTGCACCTCAGCACCCAATAAAACTTAATATATATATAATGATATACTTAATAAACTATATGTATCGGATAAGACTATATCTGATCATTTACATCCAATGCCGGAGCAGACAGCAATGTCAAATTGTTTTGCAAAGGACTCATATACCTGAGACTGATGTTCTTTTTTTTTCTTCCTTAACCATAGGCAAGTATTTTATGGCCCTTTTTATTGATCATGTTTTGTTCCACCTCCAGCTACTTTATATGCTACTGTGTCCTTGAGAAACCCACTAAATGAGATACATTTTATGTCTTGGTAAGCATAAAATGTGCCATATACATGCAGGTCATTTAATTTCCTATGCACAAGATCGGTAGAAAGTTAATTAAAAAATCACTGAATATTGAGCAGTTTTGGAGACACATATGATTGCATTAAATTGTAAGGTATGAAAGACTGTCATCGGATAGCTTTGGTTTTTAGTTAACAGTTACAAACAAACTTTCAGTATCTAAAAAGTAATACAAACATATTCATTTTACTAAAATTTAGAGTCAAACCTCAATTTACATAATATTTGAGAAGTGTATGAATGCCTATTTTAATGATTATTCTGTTTCCTCAATGTATGCAACCTAAACTTATAGAGATTTCTTATTCTGAATGTAACCTAGGTCCAATCCAAGGTGTGAGAGGCAGAGGTGTCTATATTCAGAGCGGCATAACTGGCCTAGTGAGCTTCTTAAAGCAGCAATTAGAGCCAAACTAAATGCCCACTAGGGCATTAACCAAGGTTAGACCTCATCTGGCCCTGATTCACACTGATAACAACTGTAATAGGCTGTCAGTCTCAACTAAATTTAACTATGACCTATGAATATGCCTCAAGATCTGTTTTTAATTTCATCACCCACAGCAGTACTCCTTTATTTTGTTGTTGGAATATATTGTTAACATCCACAAACATAATCCAGTTTAAATTAATTCAACCTGATTTTATTTGTAGTAAGGCAGTGTTAAAGGTCTGAGTTTAAATTAGATGGCAGAAACATAGTTTAAGTCAACTATGTGGAGAATACTTAATCTCACCTGTGAGTTTATTGTACTTGTTAACTGTGTTTTAGACAACCTCCACTGTGAGCAGTGCAAAGATTTAACAATACTCACCTTTTATTTGAAAATGAAAATGAAATTCTGTAAATGTAGGTTAGGAAGAGTAAAACAAGGCCGGCTGGCCATTTGATTGGCAACAGAAATGAATAAGCATACAAAATCACGGACACAATGTTCAAGTGACCGTGACAAGCACACACTCTGTAAAACAGTAGGAACAAAGGTTTTAACGCTGGGTGTTTGAACAGAGATTGTGTTTCTGGCACCAGTGACTTGAGCTCTTACATGGCCAGATGGCTCATGTTGGTGCTGCCATGATTCGTCTGTCTGGGAGCAGCTAAGATAGATAATTACACACCTAAGCTCAAGAAACTGGCAGCTACAGATTAGCTGTGGTGGCTGAGGGTGACTGCTACACATCACTTTGCAAGATACTTAGTTGAATATGGTTTGTAAAACTTAGCAAATGATATTTAAGCACCATCAATTTAGCTTTTTTTTTAAAAAAAGGAAAAAGTAACATCCATCAAATATTCTTAACTACACAAATTAGTTTTTATTTTTTAACAGTTCTACTCATCTGAATGTTTACGTTTATTTGCATCGGTCCTCAAAATCAGTGTTGTAGAAAGATCAGGGTATTGTTTCAATAAACTACCAATCTTTTGTATATTGTTTTTTTCTTGAGGCAGGGAATGTGGAAAAGGTGGGAGGGATGTAAAAAGGTTATTGGACACAACTTGATAAATAATAAAAAGATTTAATTCAAAAAGTGGCATCTAAAACAGATCTGTAGAATCTGTGAGGGCTCGTAAAGGCAATTGTGGAAATTCCACTGACTCTAGTCACAGGTCGCTTTATATAGGAAACTGAGACAATGAGCTCCCTTCACTAACATCTAAATCTAATTATGAGACTTACATATGAGGGATGTATGACACTCCGTACGTACAGTTCATGTGGTCCTTACAGGAAACAGGCCAGTACATCTGATATGGATTAGTACATCTAAATTTAATTAGTACATCTGAATTAGCTTTTAATACCTATGTAATGCTAATGATCAGACGCTACACAATACATTACCTGTTTAACATCTGCTTTGATTTCATTTTGGGATTCATCAAGGATGTGTGTAGAAGTGTTTAGAGGTTGCATTTGTTGTCAGAGTACCAGGACTGGTGATAGAAATTTACACAAGAGTTCAGGAGAGAAAACATGTACAAATGATGCCTACTCATATGATTTCCTATTAAGTTTAGTTAATACAGTTATTTAAAACACAACACCTCTTCATTTGACAAAATAACGTTTTTCGTCTTCTTTTCCTTTTCAGGAGTGTAGGCAAAATAAATACATCACTAATTTTATTTTTTGTAGTCTGTATTCTATGATGTAGACCAAAATATTTAAAAAAGTTTAGCATTTCCTTCATTCTTTCTTTTGTAAATGCTACATCATTAAGTAAAGTTTCAAGAGAAATATTTTCTCTGTCATGAAGTCTATGAGTTAAACGGACTTTAAAGTGTAACTACACCCCCTACTTTTTGCGTAACCCCACCCACTGCTGAATGTGAAAAATGCCTGAAACTGCAAGGGTTGGGATGGGAGGTGTGGAGTGATCCGGGAGCAGAGAGTGGGCGGGGTCGGGATACGCATGAAGAAATGATGGACAGACAACAGCTGGCAAGATGCAAAGCGAGATTCACAAAGCAGCTATGCCACCGCTACCGCTACCTTCTTCATATCTGTAATTCCTTAAACTTGGAAACTATTGAATTGCATTTCTAAAAGACAGTTGGGACAGATTTGATCCAATATCGATATTGGGCTCCAATAGTGACTTGATTCACGGATCGGATATCAGACTGAATTTCCCCAAACCACCTCACAGTTCCAAAGAGGGACTTTTCATTAAGTGTTATTATTCAGGTTTAATCCTACAAAAATATGATGATGCTGAATCAATTGATTATTATTTTATTAATAATGTTATTTATTTTTTGTTTTTTTTACTAGTTTAGACGCAAAAGAACTAATAAAAAAAAGCTTGTTGTGCATGACGAGCTTCTTTCATAGCGCGGTGTTAGTGATGGTTTGACAAATGCAGAGAAAATTGTGGAGTATTTTAAGCATTCGCAACTAACACAGTCTTCTTTGTAGGAGCTTCACACTGAATTAAAAGGTCTTGCAAATTGTCTACATGAAGACAATCTGGCAAGATTGAACAGTAGCTTCTGTGATTAGACGTTGTCATTGATAGAAATGAGCCATCTGAGCTGATCCTGCAGACCACAATCTGTCTTCTAACGCTGTCAGAATGTCTTGTGTTCCCTGATTATTCAGAATAATCCTGGTTCCTTTATTAAAACTTCTGAATATAAAGTTCACTAGCATATGCACACTGTCCTCTTCAATATTGTAAAACGTTTTTAACAATGCAAGAAATTGAACACTGGGGGGCAAAAAAAAAAAAAGAAAGAAATTCACCAGCTTGTGGATGTTGTATTTCTGTATGAATTAATCTTTTCTAAATTCACATCATGTCAAAACACAACATTTACAAGCAGTACAACTTGACTGACATAAATACACCATCATCTTATGACTTTTATATGCTGCATACTTCCCATCAGTGAGAAGACTGACTGCATGGATTCAACCAGAGAGCTGTATGCAGGAGTGTGTTTCACTCTGATCGAGTCATTTAAATGCTCATGTCAGTCTGTTTCTGCACTTTGATTTTATGACATTCATGTCAGAAAACACAGATTCGCACAGATATGATGACCCAAACAAGCATTTATTTTCAGAGCAGCCTGGTGAAGATTTTTTTAATTCTCTGACTTCACCAAACTCCAGAACTGCCGTGAATGCTGCAGGGATTTTAGCTGGACATTACTTTGGAGGTTTAAGCCCTCCATCTCCGTCTCAACAGGATCAACAATGAAAAGTTCAGCCATCTGTCCTGACAGTTCACTGACAACCACATCCAAGAAAGGGTGGCAATAAATGTCATGCAGGGCTCCAGTTTCTCAAAGTCAAAATATCTATCTGAAAAGAAAACAGATCACAATATCTGTGTATCTTAAACAATTTTTCTACTCCTGAATTGCTTTCCAGCATTTTCACAACTGACAGAAAGTGTTGAAATCTTTTGGTTTTGATTTGCTGGATGTAAAAAGAGAGTTCTGCTCTGAATGCCTTCACAGCAGTGACCATGTCGGATGCATTTTTCGTCTCAGCCTTGAAACTGCTGGTTCAGTTGGTTCATTTTGTCAGTTACATTGACCAGGAAGACCAGATCCAACAGCCAATCAGCATCACTTAGAAATGTGGTATTCTCTCCCATTGTTTCCATGAAAGCCTTGAAGATTTGAAGAGACAGTGCACACAACCTTTGTGGCACAGTATTTGCACCAAGTTGGAGGCTGGCAATAGAAGACAGAATCTTTAGAGTGCTGGAATAAAGATTCTGCCACTACGTCATTGTCTCGTTTTAACAACCCCACCATCATTGAAGGCCTTTTATAGAAGGCCAGACACAAACACCTGTCAGATGTCCATTTCCCACATTAGAAATAATACAGTGACTGAACTCGGTAGCTGACATTTTTACCAACAGCCTGGCACCGGACCTGGTATGCCTGTGCCTCCTTCCTCCTCCTGCCCCGTTCAAATGACATACAGCAACACAGCGCACATGTTTAATTGGCAGCTAGTTGACAAATAATTAGTTTATTCTTGAAAGGGGGTAAGAAATCTGTAATATTGACTGGATTAAATTTTTTACCAGGTTTTTTTCTAAGTGGCAAATCCAATTTGTGTTGTATTATTATTAGTATTAGAGAGCCATTGGAAAGGGCCTCATGAGCTACGAGTAGTGACATGTTGGAGACCCTTGATGTAGCTCTTCAAAGCTGAAAATCACTTGTAGACAAATGCCAAGTATCTTATATAACAATGCACATGGAAAATGAACTGCCATTATAACTTTTTGTATCCACTTTACATTTTTTTTTTCAGTGTAGCCTAGACTGAGTGGAAATATTTGAGAGAATTTTTTTGCTCAGTGAAGTAAAGATGCACATCATCAAACACATTGTTTGAATGTACAGTCAGGGGTTTCAGGGGTTTCAGAGGTTTCTTTTTTCAAGAAAATATTTTCCTTTCTTCCTGGATGGTTGCATCTAGCTGCTCAGGGTTTATGTTTGGTTGTTTTGCTTAATCTGAATAATTTGATTCACCGCTTTCTGAGTAACAAGATGCACCTGAATCATCATTGTCCATCTCTTCATTGGTGGGAGTGTAGTCAGGGTCTTCAAATGAACAATCTCCACATCCCTCAATTTCAGTGTTCACTCCAGAGACAATCTTAATGACAGTCTTAACACTGTATTGTTAGCAATCTTATTTTCAGTAATTTCAGAATTACCGAAAATAGGATCAGTGTAGGCTGGTTGCATTTGTTCCTTTTTTATTTTTATTTTGTTTTTCTTTACAAAAAACAAACAAGAAAAGGTTTTTGGTAGAAGCTAAGGTGGTGCTGCATTTCTTATATGTGATAATACATTTGACCTATAATTATCTGACATAATTTTGACATAATTTTGTCACACAATATTAATAGCAATTGAAATATTAATATTAATATAAAATATCAATATTACTATTAAGTTATTATACTGATGGCGCTGTGCTAGGCGGTCGCCTGTTGTAGCAGCTCCTGTGTTGATGGGCATATATATATATATATATATATATATGAGCAAAACTAGCTATTTCTGCCACAGGTGTTGCCCAAGTTCTTTGAGACTTCTGGGTCTGAATGGTGAACTACAGAGCCTCTAAAACACTTTTACACCTGTGTCACTATGGGTTCTTATTCATATATTTTTTATTCATAGGAGAAATTTAAAAAAGTACAAATTAAGACCTGCCATTTATCAGCTCAGCTATCAAACCATGTAAGTGTTTTAAAAGCCGTAACATCAGTTCCTCCTTCACCACCTTCTTAAGATAACCAAGTCTTCACTTATTCCATGTAAGCTTACACCCATCTGGAACAGCCCTGACATTCTGCAAAACAAAAAGAATAAAACAGAACATAGAAAATGGAAACTTCTTGTCATTTATTATTCCCACTTCACAATATTGAATCAGCAGCACTATTTATTTAGAATATCACCAGCTTAAATCTATTATGTGTAAAAAAATATACCATTAACCATTTAAATTTGCAGCTACCCATTAGTTTTGCAGAATTCTTGAATCTTGATGTCCCAAAGCTATTATCGAAAATACTGTCTATCAAAATTGTTATCTGAACTAAAAGACTCAATCTATCTTCAAAGTGGGAGGCTGACTTATCCAGCAAATTTAATCAAAATGAATGATCACAAATATGGTTAAACACCTTTATGATGACTAAGAATTCAAGCATGCAACTAATACGATTTAAAATTCTTCATATAACTCATTATACAGGACAAAGGATGTTTAAGATGGGTCTGTCACAAACAAATATTTGCTCACATTGCACTGACAATTTCTGGGCTCTTCACTGCCACTGTAGTGTTAGCAGTCCAGCAAAGGTCATCAGAGATCTGCATGCCCAGTGGTGTTGACCCTTTTCACACATTCTCCATTGATGTAGAGAAGGTCGGATCTGTTCTGCCATTACTGAAGTCCATTCAGTCCATGATTTCTTTAGTTTTTGTAGTGTTCAGTGGGAGATTGTTCTCCGAACACCATGCTGACGGTCTGTTGATCTCATCTCTGTTGTCAGACTCATCCTCCCCCGAGACGAGCCCAACTATCTCCATCTGCACCTAATCATCGGCAAACTTTATGATGGTGTTTGAAAAATGGGTCAGAGTGTAGTCATATGTGTAAAGAGCGAAGAGGAGGGGACTCAATACACAACCCTGTGGGGAACCGGTGCTGAGTGTGAGGGTGGAGGAGAGGTGGGGGCCGATTTTGACATATTGTGGGCTGTCAGTTAAAAAGTCCTTTATACAGTTTCAGCTGGGGGAGGAGAGGCCCAGCTGCAGGAGTTTCTGCACTAGGATCTCAGGGAAGATATGACTGAAGGCTGAGCTAAAGTCCAAGAAGAGCAGCCTTGCGTAGCTTCCCCGATGCTCCAGGTGATTCAGTGCAGAGTGGAGGGCTATGGTGATAGCATCATCTCGGTTCACCCTGTGGGTAAACTGGAGATGGTCAGATAGTTAGGCTGCTAATCTACTGAGTTTTATGGACCAGTCAGACCATTAAATTAACTGTGTCGGCACAAAAACCATGCCGACCCACTGGGAAAATGCCTGGTATGCCAGATGGCCAGTCAGGCTAAATACAGGTCTTTATTTTACTTTACTACATACACATCATGCTCTCATTGTTCCGAAAGGTCAAATGAATAAAAACACTGTCAAATTTTCTGTTTGCGCATGTTATATTGTAATTTTCATCACTTGAGCCCTGACTGGACTGTTTTCTGCAAAGTAAATAAAGTTAGCTTTTAAAACTTTGTTTTTTTTTCTCTAACAGTGAAAGTTCCCTCAAGCAAGGAAATTATCACTCATTTAGCATTCTCACTTGTATTAGAATACGAAAGTTCATGAATTATTTTCACACAAGATTACTCCTTTTATAAATTAGGACCTCCCTGGTCAAGGAAGAGGAAATATAATAGCTCAAAGCCTTTCATAGTCTTTAATTTTCTCATATGTACATGACATTGTTCATTCAATACTCCAGACGAATCAAATTTCATGGGGAGAATAAATTAAGATTAAATTATTCGTTATTACATTTTATCCTGAGATTACCTGAACTAGTAGAACAAATGCAATATTTAATAGTGTCCAATTTATTCTCCTCTGGGTGCTGATACTGATAGACTATATAATGTAATGGATTCATACCAGGGTACCATTATAGGTTCCTCTTGAAATGCTTAAAGGGAGAAAAGTAACATCTAAAAGGAACACTTAAAGTTTATGTATATGCTGTGTAAATGTGTATTTATACTCCATGTTGCTGTGCTTTATCAGTGTAGGACTCTTGATAGTCCTCCCCATCAGGAAAATGCCTCCCTAGCTTTGGAATGTTGAATGTTTTACTTTTCAGCTTGTTATGTTTCTTGTGTTAATGAAAAAGGCATATTTTCAAACCAAGGTGTGCTGTATCTAATAGTACTATATGTATTTATTTATACAGGAAAAGATCTGAGGCATCAGCAGAGTGAAATCAGTGTCTCAAACCTCTTAACTGCCATTTGGGGATGTCTGAAGCCGAAATACTGTTTGTTTGACTTTGCTGCTCACATTAGTTGCACCACTGGGGTGCTGCTCATGACCTTCTCATTTTCTTTTACATTCCCTGCATTGATCCTTTAACTTGGCCAGATGGCCGTCTATGTGTCTGTACTTTATTTGCATAGATTTTGTTTTGATGTCTTTCTATAAGACTTCCACAAAGTCCCAGCGCAGCTATAAATCACAAACTTGCCCATCTTGGTTTCTCTTGTTTTGTTTTATTGCAGAATACACACACTACTTCTTATACTACAGATGTGGCAACTGAAGGTTGATTTATTTTAGTAGTAAGATAAGGTAATTACGCACTCCATGCTATCCTCTGAAGATGGAACTTTTTGTATTTGTGATATTAAAGCTGTGCCAACTCATCCAAATATAAAAATCTTTTTCATTTAGAAAGAATGAGATAATGAGGGTCTTATTGGTGCATCAACATTTCCCTTCTTTAAAAAGGGTTTCAACTTTTTTTCTTAAATAGCATAGAAAAGCAGTGCATAGTCAGAGGAGCAGTATGTTTCATTTTGGTTTGTGACTACACAATGAATCTGTCACCACACAATGCATTGTGCTCTGACATTGATTCCCAAGCTAAATACTGTATCAAACAAGAAAACATTTCTGCACTTTGAGTTTGATTAAGTATGTGTGTCCACAGTTTTGGAAGAGACTGTAGATGCCAAAGCAGGCCCAAGTGTGGGGCACAGCCTGCAATTAACGCATTTTCATGGATAGCTGATCCTGAAACACTAGTGGTCCACTTGGAAACAACAGCTTTACTTTGTAAATGCTGATTGCAGAACATGGCATATCCATGGGACATGGTTTTAAACATGACTAATAGAGTACCAGGTTGTCAGCACATACAATGAACCAACATATGGTACCCTACAGAAAAAAAAGAACACCAGAGACCCAGTGGATATCAGACAGCTCAGTTGTCAGATGGCTAATTGTGCTGTATTGCCTGGAGATTATATTTATAGATTTCTTTGCCACTACAGTTCAACGCATTGAGGGAGGTAACCAGCAGCTTTCACTGTCAGCTCAGAGGGTAATGTTATTGTCTCCTCACAGCAAGAACAAGCAACTCTTTAGAGAAGTGGAAAGAAAACAGGTTTCGAATTGTGTTAAACAGATAAATGAATTTCATGCTAGGGTATAGAGAAAGTCATCATGCAGGTGGATACCAATGACTAAAATATAAATGTGCTAGACTCGGCTTACATACCAAAAATGTAATCAAGTAAATATGTTCCATGCTGTAACAGATTTCTAAAGATAACAACAGCAATATTTTTAGTTTACTTAAGGGGAAATATTCTTATTTTATTTTATTTATTGTGTTTGTTGCACTTCGCTTTCATATGTTGTGTTTATTGATTTTATTTTCATTTGTGTTTACACTTTTATTAGATTAGATCTATTCATATATTTAGCCATCTTCATTCTATGCCATGAGTACCATGAATTACAAAAATGTCTAGCCTGCATGTTATAACAAAGAGTAGAAGAGTTTCAATGTCAGACAGGAGGTACAATACTAAACATAACCAGTGTGTTTGGTGGTATTGCCTAGCAAATGGTTTATTGCATGGCAATACAGAACCCTTCAGTACTGGTGTGACATTGCAATATTTCAGTTTAAGCAAAGCTTAACATCATTAACCACATGTTCTTAAGTTTCTGCAGCAGGCCCATCATCATGTCTGTATTTTAGAACTGAGGAGACAAGGTGAGCTCATGCAGGCAGTAAAGTTCTTCAGTTTACTATCAATCATATGTTGACCTGGCCTTGATGGCAGCGTGCTGGCCAGCTTCAGATCCACCTCAATGCTGCCTTTTATTTCTAAAATCTTAGAAAAAGATGTCCACACTCAACTCAAGTTGTTTTTAGATGAACATGATATCCTGGATTGTTCTTTTGACACAGCATAAGCATGAGCTGTGGAAATTCTGAATCCAGCTCTGCTCCACTTCCTTATGGAATTCCCCAGGGTTCGATTTTAGGCCCCCTGCTTTTCTCTTTATATTTACTGTCCCTGGGATCAGTCCTGAGAAGACATGGCATCTCTTATCACTTTTACGCTGACGGTAGGCAGATATATGTGCTACTCAAAAAGAAAAATGCTTTCTCCCTTGCACCTCTTCTGGCATGTCTCGGAGACATCAAAGCCTGGTTGGCTCTAAACTTTTTATATCTTGATGATGAAAAAACTGAAGTGGCTTTTGTGAACCCTGCTCCGTTGGTTTGGGCTCTTTGGCAGGTTTTTTATAGCCAACAGTCTCATACTTGGTTTTTAAGATGGACAGTGATTTTCAATTGGATTGTCAAATCAGCTCTGTAGTGAAGTCCACCTTTTCCCCACATTAGACAGCTAGCTAAGGTCAAACCTTTGCTTGAACAACAACCAGTATGAGATTTTGTTCCTGTTTTCATGTGCTGTGGTTTGTTTTATTTATTCATTTATTTTCATCTGTTTATTATTTTAAAATTGTTTATTGTTTTTAAACTGTTTTAAAAAGAATAAACAATTGTTTATTATATTATTAATTTCCCTGTTTATTCTTGTAGTTTCTGAGTTGCTTTGTCCATTTAAGTACAGCACTTTGTTTCAACTGTGGTTGTTTTAAAGGGCTTTATAAATAAAGTTTAGTTGAGTTGTTGTTGATTCAAATGACAGAATCTTAGGTCCACCTACATCAAATAATTTTTATTCTGTTTTATGTTATTGACTTGTATCTACTTTGCTTGTGTGGGGTCTGCCCTCTTTGTAGCAGACCGAGAGAAACAGAAAATGAAAGTAAAGAAACTGGAAGTGAAGGTTGCTCTAAAGGTTGTGAGGAGATTGAGGAGACAAATATATATGTAAGAACTATTGATCAAGTCAGCATAGAGGTCCACCAAGATGGTTGTACACAGTACCCAGCATTTCATACTACATCCCTGTTAAGTTGGTCTGTAGCTTTGCCTTCAAGCAGGATGTGTGTCGGCATTGGCATTTGGGCCAGAGTGTTTGTGTAAAGTTTCAGCTCTTGAGGTATGTCTCCTCTAAATTTGCATGCAGTGCTAATTTGTCTTTCCACTAATTGTGAACTCATTGCCTTATTTAGCTGTGAGGACATGGCTCACTGCTTCACATTCATCCCTTGTGTGGGGAACCTGTGCCTTGGCTTCCAGGTATGTATAAGCCCTTTCCTGGCATGTTTATTTTGCAAAGGGCATATGTAAAGTGGGAGTTTCTTTTGTAATATCTTGGCCTGTTGCAGCACCGGTCCTCGCAGCTCCTGTTGTCTTGTCTCTGTGCATCTTTTGTTTTGAGTATGCTCACCTGACCATTAGCTATGGGTACTGTCCTGCAGGCTTAAGATTTGGGTTTGGGTGATATATTCCGTATTAGTTTCCATATCTTACACTCAATATACTATGATTTGGATGTGAGGAACAAAATACAACTGCTCAGTACTAACATTCTGAATGGGTGTTTTGTACTTCGGTTTACTTTTTAGTGCATTAACTTGTTAGTTTGTTTGTGAGATATCATATTTGTTTTGATCCAGTGCAGACCTGAGGGGTATTGCACGAAACCAAGATAAGCGATTAAGCCGGGATATGTTGGTTATCCTGGCTGAATTTAGCCCTAAGTCGGTTGCATGAAAGCAGCTCAAACTAATCCCGGCCAAGTTACTGTGGTGATTTATCCGCTGCAGCTAGCCTGCTCCAGACCAGGCTAATTGCTCAGGCTAAGATTAATCCTAGCGAGTCACCTGCATGTCCAACGTCAATTCTGTGAGGAATTAATGTGTTTTACAGCATGTCCATGGTCTTCCTAAGTATGGCGCGTCATTTTAATCATCCAGTATTAAAATATTACATATACAGTCACTGTACATTTAATCGAAATCTGTTCGTAATCGCAACAGTCTTTTTATATGGGTTCGAGTTGTAGTATTATTACTCTATTCTATTCTACAGTCATTTAGCAGACGCTTTTATCCAAAGCGACTTACATTTGAGAGTAAGAACAACACAAGCATGAATTCAAACAAGATGGGACGTCATAATTAAGTGTTAGTCAGACCGCTTTGAGTCCAGTTAGACCCAGGTGCTGTCGTGTAGTGCTAGTGCAGTGCATATAATTATTATTATTTTTTTTTTTTTTTTTTAGTCATTTTGTTTAAATACAGGATCACGATTTCATCACACAATATCAACTTGGTCATAAGTGCATGATTTCATCAGGCCAAGTGTTATATTGCTATGCTAATGAAGACTGCTCGTCAAATTGCTGTCAGAGGTTTTATAAATATGTGTTTTATTGCATTAATTGAGATTACAAAACACAGCGGATGAGGTTACAAAGGTGTATTCAAAGAAATCCGTGACGAGGGCAATGTAGAATATTCAGGTCCAACTCCCCTTCACCTGTCCCCTCTTCATAATGGCTTGCCCTTTTTCAGAGGATGTGCTGGACGAGGAAGCCCGCATCCTCAGAAGAGCATCCAGACGTGAACGAGTCTTCAGGGACAGCTCACATCCCCTGGCCTTTGGAGATGACTATGTCATAGAAAGATACAGATTTTCGGGTGATGGACTAGGATATTTATGTAGGCTGCTGAGTCCAAAAATACAGCACCAGACAGCGCGAAGCCATGCCCTCACTGTACCACAGATGATCTGTGTCACATTGAGATGGCTTGCGAGTGGGAGCTTCCTTTATTCTGTTGGGGATGCAGAGAACCTCAATAAAGGAACCATTTGCCGGACAATCAGATGCGTTTGTCTGGCGCTGAAATCATTCAGCAATATATTCATCACCTTCCCTGGCCACAGAAGACCCCTCTACATCAAGGAGGAGTTTTACAAGATTGCAGGTAACCTCAATTTTAATGTGCACCCATTAGTTTCTAAGTATATCTGTCACAGTTGGATACTCACTATTTTTTGTTACAGCTTTCCCTAACATCATTGGGGCAGTGGATTGCACACACATAAGAATCAGACGCCCCTCAGGTGAACATGAGGGAGATTACATTAACAGGAAATCCTTCCACAGCATCAATGTTCAGGTAAGAGTGATTTGTGGTTATGACCTACATGAATCTGTTCTGTGCATTTAATGACCTTAATAGGCTACAACTAAATATTTCAGATGATCTGTGATGCTGACTGCCTTGTGAGCAATTTAGAGGCAAAGTGGCCTGGCTCAGTGCATGACTCTAGAGTCTTTTGGGCTAGTCCAATTTATGAGAGACTTTCACAAGGTAGCCCACACATTTGTACTGTAAGCACCTTGGACATTGTGTGTGTAACTCTGTTTTCTAAATTATATTTTGTATTATCAGGTGAATTCTCTGGTGTGCTGCTGGGAGATAAAGGATACGCCTGTGAGTCATTCCTCTTGACTCCCCTTGCAGATCCCCAAACCCCACCACAGCAGGCCTACAACCATGCACACACCAAGACAAGGGCTCGAATCGAGATGACCTTCGGCCTTCTGAAATCTCGGTTTCAGTGCCTGCACCACCTGAGGATTTCCCCGGACAGAGCCTGTGATGTTATTGCTGCATGCGTAGTACTGCATAACATTGCAGGCCTAAGAAAGGAGAGACCCCCCCCCCCCCCCGAGTGGCTGTTGATGTTGACTGGGAAAATGCTCCCATCTTCCCGGACAACATTGATGGCAGACTTGTCAGGGAGCAATATATTGCAAGTTTCTTCACTTCATTTTTGGATTTAGCCCCTTTATTTAATAAAAGAGCTTTTCCTGTGTGAGCATTTTGTTTAGCACTGGTGGTTCTTTGAAATTCTTTTACATTCATGAAAAGAGGACGGACACCAATGTTCTAGTTTTTTTTTATTTTTTTTTTATTAAGCAGTCATTTGTCTTGGTTGCTTGGATCCTACGACAGCAAAAGTAACAAGGATTAAAACACTGTATTGCAGATATGGTTACTGTGTGCATTGAAACACTCACTTCTCTTTCTAGTTTCTGGATTTCCAGGTCCAGTTTTCGTGTCCAGCGTTTAATCTCTAGATCCAGCTCTATTTCTTGGAGCTTTCTCTTTTTGAGTCTGATTTTAACATCTGCCAGCTCTATCTCTCTCTCCAGGTGCCCTGAATAAAGCGTTCTGACAGTTTGTGAAGTCTGTAACGGAAATGTCAGTTAGCACAGCAGGATTTGTTCATAACGTAGATGTACTTTAGCCAATACTCACAATGTTACCAGGCCGCTTAGGAGACTGTGCAGCATCCGGGTCCTGTTACACATTTTCTATTAGCACCACATCACTGACTTCATATCCTTCATGGAATAAATAAGCAGGCCAATCCCATAAAACTGATATGCCTCAAGCCTTCTGGACTCCACCGACACAGTCTCCTCATCTGCAGACGTTCATTCTGCAGCTGCAGATGTGCCTTCCCCCTGCCGTATACATGCAGCGAGAGGACTTGGATTAAGATTTCACAGAACATACCAAGCCTGTGATTTGGAGACACTGTACTAACCGGATCATCTTCTGGTGGCTCCAAAAGTGTAATTGTGTTCCCAGACACTGCAAGGTTATCCAAAGTCAGACACTATATTATATTTGATTGTGTTCCATGTGCAGTAGAATTGCAGTACTTTGTGTACCTTGTATGAAGCGGACAGTTTCTGTGGCTGGGACAGAGTCAGTTATTGGCCCTCCCTGGATCCCCTCCATCACTGGCCTCCCTTTATTTAAATGGAGTGCCAGCTCCTCTGCTGGAGTCACATCCTGGCTTGGTGGGCTGCCCCCTGTGCCAGTTCTATAGGCCTTTTTTTAACTGCTACAATCATACAGACATTGAACATGTCAGCTCATCTATTCACCTCATTTGTTCACGGTTATCTACTTTGGAGTCACTTGCCAGCCTGCAAAATGTTCTTATATTTAATTTTTTCTTGCTGCCAGGTCCTTTTATGGCCAGACAGGTTTGTCCTTTATGAAGGACAGAAAGATAAAATAGATAAAAACGTTACATGAGGAAAATAGATTAAATGACACATTGTGGATAATTGTTTGCACCTAATCATACTCTACATTTCCTGAGTAACATGCACCTGCTTGTCACTCTTAAAGTATACAACAGTTAGTGGATTTGAAAAGTAATCCTTTAATTGTAGCCTAATTATGACAGTTCCAGTGGAGCACTGTTTATTAATTGTACAGTTTTTGACTACTTACGCATTGAGCCGGTCGGCTATTGTCTGCCAGGCTCTCTGGCGTTCTTTACTTATGGCATTGGTATTGCCTTTTTTCCTTATAATATCCTTAACTTCGTCAGAGAACTCCGTCAGGAGCTGTTGTTCAGCGGCCGTGACGTAGGACGCGCGACTTTTATCCATTTCCCCATCGGTGATTCTGTGAGCGATCGCGAGGTCTGCTTCAGTATGCCGTGCACACGCACTTATCCCAACTATCTTCACCTGGCTTAACCTAGCCGCACCTTCTCATCCTGGCTCAGCAAACGTGCAACCAATTAAGCCAGGATAGGCCGCGCAAGCTAGGTCAAGCTGGGCTTGCTTAATCATCCTGGATTTCTTTATTCTGGTTTCGTGCAATACCCCTCTTATGTGCTGTGATTAACAATTTTTGTAGATTTACCTGGGATTGTTCTGATATTTAAATGGAATTTCAGTGTCAGGTTTTTTTTCTTTTTTTTTTTTTTACAGTTGTTTTAAAGAAATATTTAAATTAAATGTTTTATGTAAATAAACATTTAATCCTGACTCATGGGATCTGTTTGCCTTACATTCACTTAAATTTCTTGGGTAGGACATGACATCCATAATCAATCAATTTGACTTGTGTTATAATTTGTAACTTGAAGTATAAATTACTTTGATCATAGGTCTTTCCCCCTCATCACATAAACTCAGTATTTCTGGTAAGTTAATTAAACCAATGAAACACCAAAAGTTAGCTCATCACCTAATCCAGTCTATTATAGCTAAGTAATGCTTATTTATATAGCACCTTTCACAAACACTCATCACAAGTGCTACATAGAGCAGATAAAATTAACATAAAATACATGAAACAAATATAAAAATATAAATAGATGACAATTAGAATTTATCAGATAGTTCTAATATCTGTAATTCTGTTTGTGCAAATCTGCTTTATTTATTCAAACGTTAGTGACTCTACTTTTGTATTTACTTTTGCTGCATGAAACGTGAGCCTTAAATTTTAAACTGGTAGTGAGGAGACTAAGGAAGGCACCATGTAAACTCCTGCAGATAATTTAACTTTTTCCATTGAAGTATTTACAGTACAAAAATAGTATCACACAGAGTTGTATCCATATCTTCTACATGACAGATGCTACAAAAACATAAAATCTTCAACATTCAACATATGGTTAAACACATCCCTACCAACAAGAGACCCAAATGTCATAAGATTAAATGATCTTATTGCACACATTACAATATATTAACCTTAATGCCATTTAATCTTTTTTAATGTTACTGCTTACTGCTTTTACTTTTATTTGGTATTTGGTATAGACCATAGATTAATTTAATAAGCCACCCTCTCTTGTAACTTGTGTCAAAACTTAAGGCTACATCCGTAAGTATGAATAAACCATTTGTTTTTTTGTTTTTTACCATGTTACTGTAATGCAGCAGTTTTTTTTTCAGAGAAGTTGAAAAATTTTGATATGATTATATCATGACAAAACTTTCAATATCATTTGCTGTTAAAAAAAACAATATATACATATATATATATATATATATATATATATATATATATATATATATATATATATATATATATATACATATATATATATTCCTTTGGATGTATTCTTTGGGTTGTTGATGTGCTGTAAAGCTAAACTCATTCTCAATTTAATATTAAATGGTTTAAGTGTTGGATCCAAAATTGACTGGTTTTTGTGGCGACAAACAGCAAGCAAAGAAACAAACAAATACATAAAGTAAATAAATTCTGATTGTGGCCCTACTCACCTGTAACACATATCTTGTACAGACATTGCATTACAAGGCCCAGTTGTAGCTTTGCTGTCTTAAAGACAGAAAATGTAGCTGTGTCCTGAAGTGAAGTCTGGAGTAAAGAAGTTGTAGTCAGGAAAATCTATGAACATAGCCCCCCTTCCCAATCCTTTCACCTATCTCTACTTATCTTAACTGCCCCCATGCTTTTTATCTCCACTAAACCCCATCAAAACCCTTTATAAGCATTGATCAAAGACCTCAACTTTTGTATTTGACAGCCAGGGTGCATGGCGAATTACCATCAACTCACGAAAGCGGCTTTTTCCCAAACCTAAAGTGAAACTCCCCAGAATTCAATTGAATTGATACTAATGCTTTGGTAGTGGTCATTTAGGTTTTACTCTGCATTAAGGACTGCAATGGGAGAAATATCCACAGAGCAGACTTAATTTAGTTAAGGCTCACATTGGAGGGATTTTTACATTGCATATTTTTAGTGTATTACTCTATATCTATCAGCTTCAAGATTCATTTGATTAGATTCTATATCATATTACACTTTTAAAAACCAACATGTTCTCTCCATCAACTTGCGTCCAAATGACCATTGGTGGCTGGATTTTGAAGCAAAGCAAGAAGGATGAAATTAGTTAGAGGTGACCAAAATCAGCTTTGCAAAAATAAGCACTTAAAAGGTGAATTTTGGTGAATTTTGTGGGTAACACTTTATAATAAAGGCCACAAAATTGGTTCAGTTACTCAGTAACTAATGAGGAACAGTTCGCATGCACATCAAACTGAATTGATTGGCTAATGATCATTGAGTGATTAGTTAATGGTCAGTCATAAAATGACTTGATACTTAATCAGGTACTAATGATTAATTAATGATTAAATAGCTATTAATTAATTAATTACTCCTAAGTGATGAGTCTCTTACCTCTTTTCTGGTGAGTGGTTTAGATTAACCAGCTGGACAACAGTACCAAATCTGTAACAAAGACTAACCTTGATCAACAGTAGTTCTGCAACACTGAATTAAAGTGAAAACTCAAGATGGGTACTAAATGAGAAACGAATCATTCACTCATCATTAATTACATTAGTTAATCTTTATGAGTTCTTCGTTGAAGTGTATTAGTTACTGAAGTCAGTAGCACATTTCAAACTATGTACAAATCAGTAACGTTGAAAGTGGGAAATGGGTCACCTGGTGTCTGGGTAGAGGCTGCAGTTGTTGTTGTTGGCAGTGCTGGTGATGGTTTCGAAGCTGCCATTGTGGTAAAAGCTGCAGACAATGCTGGTGTCGTGTAACAGCTACAGCTGGTGGCTGTTGCCATCTAAATGCCTCTTCCAGAGGGCCTAAACAAATTATTGACAACCTTGTATGAGTGAAGAGGGATCTGGCAAATTGAATTATTTATTAGCCAAACCTAGCATGATTATGCTAACCTTCAGTTTTTTTGTGTTATTGTATGTTTAGGTCTGGCACTAACAACAATGCATAGTGATTTTTTGCAATTAATAATTGTCCTGGCCTCACTAAGCACAGTATAACTCCAACATATACTCAGTTACACAGGGGGCCGCCACGGCTATATTGTTAGCGCCATGCCTTCAGAATGCCCACAATGAAATTGTGTAACAGTCAGTAACAGTGGCTGCAAGGCTAGCTGCTGCCATCTTGGTATCTGTTGTTTATTGTTTGCCACACAGACACTTTATGTGAATGGACAGTCAATTAATAGATCAACAGTACACAACAGATACCAAGAAAATAATGAAACGACAGGAACACAAATATTTGTTTTTTTATGGACATGACAATGGACAAGACCTGGGCAAGACTTACTCCATATGTCTTGTTGTTTAAAGCCTAAAGAAATGAAAGAACTATTCCATGTAATTCAACTGGCTTTAGGACCCAGAGCAGGCAGAGTAGTGTTCATTTTTAACCTGGTTTGCGGTGACTACGGGGGGCAAAAGTGTACATTTCTCCACACGTTCCTCAGTGCTTAGAAGATGAGCGAAGTCTTGAAAAACCTTCTATTGAAGTCTGAGTTCATTATAATGCAGGTACAGTAAAGTCACACATTCTGAAGGCTATCAGAAATGGTGACCTAGGTCACCCCTCTTACAGTGTGAACTCTACTAACATAATATTTGACACTCCCATAGCCAGGATCACAGAGGTCACCATTTCTGATAGCTATCTTAATGTGAAGCTTAGATAATCATTAGTGCCTGACTCATTCCCCATTAGTTACTGAGTAACTAAGCCAACTATGTGGCCTTACCATTTTGGGGAAACAAACAGAAAAAATGGATCATAACGGAAATTAAACTATAAAACAAATCCCTGTGTTTTATCTTCAACTTCAGTATTATTCAAAGGAAACATATTTCAGAAAAGGGCAGGCTGTTTTCACTCAGATTCATTAAGCTAAAAACATTTATAACAAGATACTTTTCAAAATTATGTTTGGATAAAAAGAATTTATGAAACTTGTGAATTATATCATTTATAATGGCGTACAAAAATGTCTGGTTTAGTTTTACCTTAAAGGAAACAATCCTCTATAACCACTAAAATATGTTTTTGTTAAAAGAAAAACCGTCAATATTTTTGAAAAATTTATATGTGAAATTTTACCATTTATTTCAATATTCACACTGGCCATGTTTGGATATAACCATGGAAATATTTTTGTAAGACTCAGCTCACCAGATAGATAAATGCTGCTGTTAAACACTGAGGTATGTCAGTTCTGTTGAAGGAAATAAAGTAATTCTGAAATGAGTTCATCCACAGCTTTATTCAAACAGCCCACTGATACACATTTTTTTGTAATGAATGTGATTTTCTGTCCTTGAAACTGCATGTGTTTTTGCACTGTGATGAAGGGGATCTGTGCTGTAATGTTACTGTCAACAATATCATTCTTTTCTCAGTTGTCCTTATTCAAGTGTATAAATAATGTTGTGCAGAAAAATACTCTCTTCTTCTAGTGCAAATGGAAATACTTCCCTTGCAAGGATTAAAACATGAAAAATGCAACTATCATTTGATGGTCCATGTTAGGTTTTGAGGCTCCCACCCTACGGATTCTCAATCCTTTAAGGAGATCGAACACCAACTTCCTCCAGAGGACTCCCCCCAATGACGAACAGAACACACTTCCACTCCAGTCTTCACTGAGCTCAGGGTTTTTTTACTTCACAGATCGCCAGTTACAATCAGCCGTATACACCTCCGTTCTCTGACCGACCCTCACAAGGCCAACCACCTTCATATTTACACAGTGCATAAAAACCTACGGTCAGCCCCATTGCCATACAGAAATGGGTGTATATACAATTGTAACTTCCCAAAACACTACCACAGATTAACATACACCATTTCCCACCAAATACACCATTACAACCCCCTTTAACCCAAATGCTTAACTTAACACAATTACATAAATCAATAAAGCAAATACACAAAAATAAACACTATCACCCCATCCTCCCCCCCTTTCTCTGGCCACTTGGTGCGTGCCAAATCAGCCAATTCAGCACACCAGGCCCTGGTTAACACCCTCATGGGCGCGCCTCCATGAAGGTGCTGATCCCCAAACCACCTCAGAGGGAGAGAGAGAGATTAGCAACAAAAACACACACTGAAAATAATCCAAACCCGATGTATTACCCAACCTAATAGGATCCAATATTAGTGGATAAATACATTAACAAAAACTAAAGAAACACCAATAAAAAGGATATTAAAGTGTATGCAGGGCATGTATGTGTGTGGTCCCCTACTGAGCACCTGCTGAGTGAGGAGATGTATGCAGCTTCCTCACAGTCCAGATGTCTTATTTTTCTGTCAGAATTATAATCACACCTTGCAAATACACTTGCTCTCTACAGTGAGATCAACAAGTGGATACAAGGTCCTTGATGCAGTTTAACAATGCCTCTTATGTGCAAACTGGGATGTTGGAAAATCAATGCCTGCTGCAGATGAAACTGTTTAATATCACTCTGTGTGTCCCTGTGTACATTTCTGCACCTATTTATTTAGTATGTGAGCATCATTTGGAAGGAAATTGAGTTTTGCTGATGTTGTAGCATACTTATTGAAGAAATTATAAGTGCTGACCTGAAGGTTGAGAACATGGGACGTCTCTGTGATAATGCACTTGGGCACCTCAAATTGGTTTAGTGTCAAAGAAAAAATTCCAGGAGAGTGCTAAGCAAAGTAACTGGACTGTGAAAAGGACATAATGTTGCACCCATGACCACAAAGACAGAAATTCAAATGATTATTTCTCATTTAATATTTCCTATCTCTTAAGAGATGAGTAAAAGTTGAGGTAAAAGTGTCACTTGGAAAAGAAAGTTATAAAATAAATGTCATCCAAATATTCCTGGGAATATTTCTATTTTAGAATTGTTTGTTTCTCAGTCTAATTTTCCAAGAATTCTTACAAATAAGTTTTTTTGTTGATGATGAGACAAGTCATGATATAAGTCATATACCCTTTGAGCTGAATTTATGATGCACATATGATACATCTACATCCCCAATCTTGTTCCAGGTTGTTTCCGTGAAGATTTAGTCACATTCAGTTTAAGATCTTTATTGTCAATATGCATGCATAATGAACAAAAATATAAGTCAGATGCAAGACATTTGTAATTGTCATGATTCATAGTTTATTTTCCTTGGTTTTTGCTGTTAATGGTTTACGTTCTGGGTTTTTGTCATGTTTTTGTGTTCAGAGTCATGTTTAGTTCTGTGTTGTTTTCTGGTTCCTGCTCATTAGTTCACTTGGTTTGATTAGCTCATTCACCTCACCTGTGCCGTGTTAATCCTTCAGTGTATTTAAGCCATTGGTTTTAGTTTGTTGTTCATTGCTAAATAAATCTGCTGAGCATAACCTCAGTAACTGCAATTCTATTAAAACGAGCACAACCTCAGGTTTTTTAACTTGGCTCTGCAGAAAATTAAACAAACTTATTCTTCTCATCATTCTTTAATTATTCAGATAAAGAGCCTGAGCTTCTGTCATCCTGCGGAGATGTATTTATGTAAAATAGGCAGAACAGATAGCAGTCGCCTGCAGAGCTAGATGATATTGTTCTCTAGTTAGACAAGTGGCTGTGGTGTTTATAATGTTGTAGAAGTAGGGACTGCATTGTTGGCCCACCATAAATTATGAAAACACACTAAATTGTCTAACTTCAGAGTTCAGTATGATTGTTCTCAATCCTTTCAAGAATAATTTGCAGAAAATGTTGTTTTACACTCAGAGGATGCATAACTTTTCTCCAATTAAATTCCTTCCACATCCAAAATCCGCATTTGAATTAGCCTTTTGTAACAGACCAAAACAACTGATACAAATAAAAAATTGGAGTTTGAAAACACTGTTGGGACAGTTATTGCTGAGATGTAAATATGTTAGTGAAAATGGAAATAATGCATTCAGTATATTCTGGTAAAATGTAAAGTACATTCATCCCAACAAATATATACATACATGAAAAGTACAGACTTAGCATAAGAGGGAGATTTATTATTATTTTATTTTTTTTTACTTTATTTTATTTTATTTATTTTATTTATTTATTTTGTAATGCCAAATGTAAAGCTGAGGTATTTGAAAAGCTTGCTCCACAATCTGGATTTAATGTTTGTTGGTAGAACAAGCGATGGCATCTTGCTGAATTGAGACAGCAGTCGGTGAGGTGCACCAACATATTATTAACCTCTGCTTTTACATGTGTGATTTGAGAGAAGCTGTGGGTGGAACCCTCTCGATCCCTGTGGGTTGTATGTCATAGCAGGAGGTCTATCTCCATAGACTGAAACTAACTGAAGTGAAACAAACTGCTGAATGTACTCATTGTGCTTCTCTGAGGGAGCTATTGATTTCTGATAAACGTATTCCCACAAGGAGAGACACAAGTGCAGCTGCTTTATTTGTATTGTGTGCATGACTTTGTTGCTGAACAGGGAAACAAATTGATACTTGTGCCTCTTGTTAGTGACTGAATGCTGTTAAAGTGTCTCAAGAGTCTGTAAGAATATCAGGCCTACTGTTGGTTTCAGTTTAGGATTTTATTTATTTTCTTGATGCTATTCAGACAGTATACCATCCCTTTAAAAACAGGAGTATCTGGCTTGACAGATACATAAGAACTCGGTCTCACAAGAAAACATTAACATTAAAAGTAAAGAAAAACATAGCAATGTGACAATATAATCTATAATAGGGAACTGATTCTCTGTCTTTTTCATGCAGAACATCAGTGTGAAAGTAAAATGTGTTATCTTGATGTATATATTATACATATTTATATGCTAACTATATGGACAGTATATACATAAAAATACATATATAACATATAACATAAGTAAGTTTCCTATTCAAACAATTACGCAGACACATATGTGTGGACAGCAGGTGATTACAGGTGATTCAGGGGAGTGCTAGCCTAGTGGTTGCAGAGGTGGCTTGGGTCTGGAGAACCTGGGTTTAAGTCCAAGGCTGGCAACCTCGAGAAAAAAAAAACACTGTGGGTCCCTGAGCAAGGCCTTTATCCCCCGACTGCTCCCCAGGCGCTAGAATCTGGCAGCCCACTTGCAACTAGGATGGGTAAAATGCAGAGAAAGGCTTTCCCCACGGTGGGACTAATAAAGAATGATTAAATTAAAATTAGGATACACTAAAAAGGTTGAGGACTGTGTTTTTGCCCATAGTGAAGTAGGGTTCTTAACCTGTTTTTCATAGAGGTTCTGCTCAGGAGATTTCAGGCAGGTTTACAACCACAGTTCCATGGTGAAATGAGACTAAAATGGTAAAGCAAACCCTCACGGTTAAATGTTATAAGCAGGCCTTTTATAATGCATTAGCAACTAGTTAACATCACACATCTTCCCTGTTTACCAGAATTAGCAGAACCTGAGATGTCTAAAATTGTGTTTAAACTATTTAATATCTGGATTACACATCTAAGCACTTTATTTCAATTAAAATTACCTCTGTTCTTTTTGCTCTGTGATTGGGTTCTTGTTGGCAAACACAGGACTCAAATACAGGATCAAAAAGGAAGGAGCTAGGCAGGTTCCTGAACAAAGCTTTATAATAAAGGTACCTACAAAAGCAGGGAATCCATCATATATACTGTATATACATCTAACTAACAAAAGAACCAAAGACAGACTGATAAGAGCGAATCAACAATTATTATTATTATTATTATTATTATTATTATTATTATTATTATTATTATTATTATTATTATTATCTGAAAGATTACAACAAAATCAAAGAGAATTCCCTTCAACTCTAACCTAGGACACAAGATTAAGGTGGTGACTGAAAGAATGGGCCTGCAGATATAAGTGGATGAAATAGCCTTCCTTCAGGCGGTGGCCAGGCTTAGCCTGACAAATCAGGTGAAGAGCTCATACATCTGGAATCAGCTTGGTGTTTGGAGTTGTTTCTCCTCCATATTTAGAAAAGGAAGCCAGCTGAGTTGATTCAGACAACTGAAAAGGACGCCTTCTAACATATATATACATATATATATATATATATGTATATATATGTGTGTGTGTGTGTATGTGTGTGTATATATATATATATATATGTATATATGTATATGTATATATATATATATATGTATATATATGTATATATATATATATATGTATATGTATATGTATATATATATATATATATATATATGTATATATATATATATATATATGTATATGTATATATGACATGTTTGACATACAGAATATCAAAGTTTAGTTTTGATAGTTTGGTGTCCTGTATATCAAAGTTTCATATATATATATATATATATATATATTCTTTTTAAAATCAACCACAACTTCTCACTTACTCTTTCTCACAGTTATAAGACCATTACTTCTGTTTTTTTTTTGTGCTCAGCATTGATAAGTGAATTTGAATCTGCCTCTAGAGTAAAGGTGCATGAGTATATGGAAAGTTTGATTGACTGCAACGTTACGGTGTTGCTATCTTTCCAGGTGTGTGTCCATATAAATATTTCCCAATGCTTTCAGAGGAAAACACGTCCCCCCCCCCCAAAAAAAAACAAAAAAAAAACAAACAACAAAAAAAAACTGCTGCACAAGATAGAGCTAATGGATTCCAATTAACAGTAAGATTAAATTCCTAAGAATTATTAAAAGGTGGTAGAAAAAAAATGTTGAGTGCCCTGCAGATTATTAACACACTCTAGACAGATGCAAGAGACACCTGCATGGCTTAATTAATGGCAAAATTTACGATCCTGGACTGTGAAGATGCTTTGTCATGCTTTTGTTCCATTTCCCCCAAGATGACTGAGCAGCAGAGCTGCATTTAGATAAGTGTTGACTTGGCACACTCCATAATTACCTCCAGTACCTCCAGTTAAATTCCACCAAATGTTACACCAGATGATTTACTTAATTAGCCTCCTTTTGTAGATAATCAGCTGTTTTGGTGGATATTTTATGTGTTGGCAAAGTTTTGGACATGTATGAGAGCAATACTTAATTCTCTGTTTATTGTCCCAGAAAGCTGACTTACCATATGCTAGAAATACTTCCATCAATCTTGAGGAGAGATTAAAAACACAAGAATCAGGCTGTAGTCTTTTTAACAGTGATTATTTCTAGTTTAGAAGTTCAGTAGATTATTTTATCAGAATCAGACTCAGACATACTTTATTACAGTAAGAAGCAGAGTTAACCAGTTGTGAGTCCAGAGTTTCTGTCTGACAGAGAAGAATTGTTATACAGATCTCAGGTAGCATTCTTTGTGACAGTGGAGCTGGATGAGTCTCCTGTAGAAGGAGCTCCACTTTCTGTCCACTGTGTGATGGAGAGGGTGATCGGGATTATCCATGATAGATAACATTTTCTCTGCAGTCCTTTTCTCCACCACAGCCTCAAATGTTTTCTGCCTGCTGCCTATTGCAGAGCCAGCGTTCCTGATCAGTTTGTTAAATCTGATCTTGTTTCTGGCTCCGATGCTGCGCCCCAATCAGACCATGGCCAAGAACAAGACGCTGGCAACAACAGACCAGTAGAACATCTTCAACATCCTGCAGCGCACGAAGGATCACCAGCTGCCTGTGCTCTCCGTAACATCCACCATTTAAACTCCCCACCACTGCAGAGTCATCAGAGAACTTCTGCAGGTGGCATGTACTGGTGTTGTACTGAAAGTCTGTGGTGTATAAGGTGAACAGTAAGGGAGGCAGCACAGTCCCCTGTGGAGCTCCCACATCACCCACCACCCTGTCAGACAGAGCACTGCCGATCCGGACAAACCAAGAGATAGTGGGCAAGCTGACACCCATCCCCCGCAGCTTGTCACCCAGATGCAGACGGTGAATGGCGTTGAATGCACGGGAGAAATAAAAATACTGATTCGCACGTTCCCGCCAACACCATCCAGGTGTGAATGGACCAGCTCCAGCAGATAGATGACAGCGTTGTCCACCCCCACATGAGGTTGGTAGGCAAACCGTTGAGGGTCGAGCACAGGTACAATCATATAACTGTTCATACTGGTTAGGGAAGTGACTGACTCTAATGGTGTTAAGAAAAAAGAACATTGTTCATAACTGTAAAATAATCAGCTTAATGAGAGCTTTAAATGATGTGGTATTTACAATGATATGCTCTTTGTTTTTAATTATTGCCATCAGACAGTTTTGGTCTAGTGCATTTTTTATTGAAATCTAAAAGCAACTGTACTTGAACAATACTTGAACAAAACTGATTAACACAATGTTTTTATAAATATTATATTAGAGATTGTTACAATAAATAATATATAAAACCGCTTGAAACTTTATTTAAACACATAAAACTCTTGATGTGAATATGTCAATACAAACAGAAAATTATCCTGTGCCGCAATAACACTCACAATTTCATACTGGGTGGTGGGCTGTTAAGCTGTTAAATGTGCTGGTTTGTGATGCTGCACAGCAGATGTTGCAGCCTTTTACCATCTGTTTATAGTCCAATAGAAATCATGGCATAGAGCATTAGCTGGACATTGGACTGACAGTGGCTCTAAATATGTTCATTATATTCATTTGGAAAATTGCTTCTGCACAAAAGATTTAATAGCTAACATATTCACAAGCTTAATTTTAAACTTGTCACGCTGTTAGTGGGCTTTCCACGTTACCGTCACTAACTCAATCTTTATTGCTGTACAGATGTTCATGAGGTCAATAAATCTATGTGGTGTGTTGATTAGCAATATAAACAAAAAGTCCAATAAAATCCTCATTCAGTCTCAGCAGTCATTATTTGAAAAACATGCATTGCAACTAATCTGTGTGTATCTGTGTGTTTATGTTTACTAAGGATCATTTGGAGAGCCAGAGTTGCTGTTGAAGAAAATTACCAATATTAAATAATTTATTTTGCATATTTATGATTTAAGAAATGCCATCCATCCATTTGCTATACCAGCTTCCTCGGTGCAGGGTGGCAGGGGGGGCTACCCCTGCAACTAGAAACTGAGGAGGTTTAAACAACACACCCTCTCTCCCACTTCCATTTTTCTTAAAGTCCCTGGCATCTTTGAGATATGTTCTTTGGCTTCAGTGCCTTGGTGCACTGGCAACAGCAATAGCTATTAGATGCTGAAAGCAAACCCAGAAAATTTGTTTTGGGATATTTATTTTTATTTTTTCCAAGCAACAAGGATTTATATTGAAGGCTGGCAATGATGAGGAGAAATGCACCACTAGAAATATGATTTTTTTTTTCCTCACACCTAATTGTTTACTTTTAATTTGAATAACTGGTTGGGTTCAGAAAAAACTATGTCTTGATTGTATTTAAAATCTTAAACTGATCAATTAGATATTGAACATAATATAAAAAGGTAGAAACTTATTCATATATTCTTTTCTCAAAATATATTATTATATACTGGCATTTTATAGCTAAATATATATGTATTCAAAATAAATGATAGGACTGGACTGTGATAACACAAGTTCAAGCTATTGTTAATGGCATTTTTACTGAATTTCAAATAACTTTATTTCATGCTTGAATATAGCTCAAAGTGATTTACTGGTTAAAATCTTGCAAAGCCTGTGCTGACAACAAGAGGTTTAGGACTTCTTAATGCACTGTAAAAAGATTAAAAGGATGTCCAATAAGTGCACAAGGACTACATATTCACATATGGTTCTTTTTTTGTTGCTGAGAAGTACAAGAAATAGCTGAATTAGGAGCAGTCTGTCAGCACTGGACTATCTGATGAAGTAAAGGAATAAAAAGAAAGCTTGTATAAAGGAGGTGCCCAAGAGCACAAGGTTCATGCTAAAAGAGTAAGAGATATTCAAAGTCGAATTGAGATACCCTGCTGGAAAGACACACACTTCAACAGCAATCCATCAATCAGGCTTTTATGGTGGCCACACAGAAGCCCTTCATGTTTAAAACATATGACAGTGTAACTTAGACAATGAAAAAAAAGATTATTGGTCCTAATTAGATAAGCCAATTTAAAAGATTGAACTCTCTGTATTTATTTAGCAATTGGCACAGCTCATCACCTGATTATTACCAATATTTATATTAAAGCAGCATCATTTTGCAAGAGGGTGATTTTAAGCAGGGAAAATAGTGGAGTTTGAGTAATAAGGGAAAGCAACTGAATATAATGGAGTGAAAAAAACCCTGCCACAGAACGCACACTACCTGAGACCTGGGCCAGAGTTCACTTTTTTGTTATATTAAATTTAATTGAGAAGGCTTAGTTTTAGTCCACACTTAAACCCCAAATAACGTCTTTAAAGAGGCTTAAGAATGGGGCAGATGGATTAATAAATATATACTGTGAAGATGGAATTTGATACTGTGAAGATGCAAGACAAACAGAGAAGTATGATGGATAATGAGACATACTAGTGTGCTGAAACCTTTTACTTTTTTTTCATCATGCCAAGGAGAACTTGCAGAGAAATAAGAGTTGAGCTTCTTTGAAACACAAAATACAGAAGATTTGATGACTTAGACAACTGCAACGAAAAAGTGTGAAGTTATCTAGCCAAGGCAGAAGTGCTGCTGCAACGACAGTACATTATACTGAAGGAAAATATGGTTTTGTACTAATATGGGAAGTCTATACTACACAGCACCAGTCAAAAGTTTGGTCACCCTTCCCTATTAAATCCAGTGGAAATGTGTGTCTTAACATTTGACTTGTACTGTGTTAATAAAGGCTTTTGCAGGATTACTTTTGTAGTAAATGTGTATGTTTACAAGGCTGTATTTGAAATAATAGAAAGATTTTTATATGTATTTTTTAGTGACGAGTGAATAATAAAAAAAATATATATATCAGGCAAAATATTTTACAGTGAGCAAAACATCACATAGGAGGCCAAGATCGGTGAACTTCCTTCGTTTGTCTGTAAGGAGTACACGAGAATGCTCCTCCCCCATTAATCAAGCCTTTAAACAGTCTTTGTCTATTAAAATAACATCCTCCTGCTGACTCACTAATAGAGTGAGATGTCTGAATACAGAAACAGACATTGGTGGCAAATGCACATTTTCTGTTGAGTTAATGAGACTAATTTCAGGGCATATGAAATAATTAGTGATCGAAATCTCCAAAGTGACAGTGTTTATCTACAATGAAAGAGCATCTGAAGCTCTAAGCCAACTTAGAATTGTTTAATCATGTAAACTAATGTTGAAAAGCAAGGACAATTATAATTTAATTAGTTTGAATACATTAAATTTAGGGGTGCCTCGCACACACAGAAACAGTTCCTGGTTTCAAAATGGGGGTCTTTGATTTTGTAGTTTGCATGTTCTCCTTATCCATGTGTTCATTTTTTTGGGGGGGGGGACATTTTCTTAGGGCGTCCTCTCATGGTCTAAATACATGCATGTTTGGTTCATTGGTCATTTTAAAAACGAACTTTGAGTGAGTATGCATGCTTGTTTGTCTCATTTATCACTGTTGACTGTGATGGACTGATCTGATGGCAACTTTATGGTCCAGATCACCATCCCCATGACCCTGAATTTGATAAAGCAGAAACTTTTTTAATTTGAGACACAGAAAAAAAAATTTTCACACCTTAAAATGATTATTGCCAATCTTAGGAGTAAGTAACACCACAGTAATCTGATGCTTGCAAATACAAACAGGTCCACAATGTATTATGCAGGCTTTATGGTGTATTCTTAAAATCAAAGTGTAGGGTCCTTTTTATTAGAGACTGTCTACAAAAGGCTGCATGAACAGGTTGAAAAAGGGAACATCAGACTTCTGAGCTCCATCTGTTCCCATCATTGTTTCACTGCTTGTTTATGGCCACAAGTAAAATGCTCTATAATGTCTTTACAATGACTAATCTAGCAGGATGTATCTTTATTATTGCCCCAAACCAAACAAATGCAACCATTATTCCATTAAATACAAAGCCTGTTGTATCCACTTTTGGTGGGTAGGTATAATAAGAACCTATAGCCTTCTCATATACGTCAGGACCAAGTCAGTCTGAGGGATTGAGGTGAATTAATTTACAGTCTGAGGACTTCCATATTGATCTATTTTGACAAATTTAAAATCAGTGCTTCAAAACCAGTGTTTGAATTCTTTTTTGAAAAGGGACATAATTGATGACAGCAGCGGTGACGCGGCAGTCATCCTTTTTTTATTTTTAAAGAGTTTTATGTCAATAATTATGTATCTCAGGACTGAAAAATAGAAATCATTTCTCTCATGAACTTGGCTTCTGCTCAACTTCCGTATGTTCACTGAACTATTTACATTCAGATCCTCGGCTGATCAAAGGCATTGAAAGTGAGATGGTTTTAATGACACTTTCCGGCTGCAAATTACTCGGAATGACCTAATTGCATGGGATACTTCTGCCACACACACACACACACACACACATACAGACTCATACACACATCCTTTCATCCTTTTCTCTATGTTGCTCCCTCTTGATTTTCATCTGTGTACTTTGTGTCTCCTCTTTGCTCCAACAGTTTCAGATTAGACAGTCTGTCTCTGTGCAGAATGCATTCATGTCTATTCTGTGTGGAAAGAGATCAAAAAGGGATTTATCAGATCAAAATAGCACATTCATGTCACAGAATAATATGCATGTAATCTGTTGATTTCAAACCAATCCATGAGCCTCACGCAAACAAAACAGCTGCTTAAGTACTTCCACTACATAACAGTTAACATGTTGAACATCTCTGCAGGGTAAAACTGAACCTCACTGACTTGACTTTTACATGATATTTGTAATCCAGCTCCATTTTTAAGTATTTTAGTAACATGCATTAAACTACATAGCCTTTTTCTTGCTGAAAAAGAAAAAGTTGACAATACATTAGAAAGATTACTAGATATCTGTAGAACTACTTAGGGAATATATAACTCATATAAATGTGAATTTTTTTTTTTTTTTTTTTTTTGTCATTATTACATAAAAGCTTTCTAAACATTAACCATTACTTATTTAAGGGAAATGCCTTATAAAGTTGCTGGACTCAGTCTTTTTTTTTGCTTGTAAGGTTCAGAGTCACACATCGTTGTATTTTACCACAGATAATTACTCCCATTGCTGCCCTTTATTCTGCTCTCAGGTTGATGGATGCCCCTCTCCTTGTGCAGACAACAGCGCCATTTCTTTTCCTGTTCTGCAGTATTGCTGCCATAATTCTTAAATCATGCGAGTGCAGCTCTGAAATAAGAGAGATGCGTCTATAAAAGTGCCAAGGGAAATGGCTTCTTGAGCAGCAGGATGAAAAACACTGAACACATCAAAAAACAGACGACTCTGTTGTTTGGGGTTTGCTTCGACTCTCCATTTCACAGTATGAATACACACATAAGATATGTAAATGATCTCCATGTGTATGCACAGCTTAGTTCAAACATTTGTTTTAACGGCTTGTATTCTCATGTTAGCAGCAAAAAGGCATGTGCTTTTTTTTTTCTTTTTTCAATTACCACCTCCATCTGTGCAAGCTGATTCTGCTGCGTCAGGTCAGCGTGGTGTGCACGAGTAAATGTTTGTGCAATTATTGTGCAATAAATGTCAGCGAGCATTTGAGAATACAGAGCTTCACATTTTTACTTTGTCCTGCAACAATTTTAGAATTCATTAAAATTATTGTATATCCTTAATAATAATTCTTCATAACAACTGATCATTTTTGGTGTGTTTTGTACCTCAATCCCAGTGTGTCAGATGTTCCCCTGATTCATCAGCTTTATGTGTAATTGAGGTATGTTCATGTATGGATGACCCCACAATCAGTCTACTGTATAAGACATAACAGTTAATGTTTTTTTCTTCTTGCTGTTATACCCTAAGAGGCATCTGAGTTAACATCAGAAGCTTGACTCAGATGCCTCTGAGAATCTTCTAAAGTTGTACATAAGAGAAGCTGGTAAAAACATACCATACAACATGATGCTTTTTCCTCCTTTATTGAGAATACATTTTTTAAGTTTTGCCTAAAGCCCTCAGCTTCAGTGAAAGCCATGTACAACAACAGGTAGAAAACGTAGAACCAAGAAAGTCTGTGAGCTAGCTGTTGATAACCAGGGGGTAATGATGGATATGATGTTGGCATGATGCAAACTATTCGCCAACAACTTCCCCAGGCATGTGTCCTCTGCCATCTTCCAAAGACCACAGATCATTAAAAAACTAGTGCAGAGCTTGACAGCAAGCTTTTAGATAACAACTGAATTTGAATCAGGTGTGTTTCAGCAGGTAAACATCTAAAAACCTGCAGGACATATGCCCAAGAGGTCTAGAGTTGGTGACCTCTTCATCCCTGCTCTGGACCATAAGAGCACAAAAAATTATGTGAAATGCATGTCTATTCTCCACAACTGCATACATCACAATACTAATGCTGCCTTTTTACTCTGGTGCATTGATAAGCTGTTATTATGTGGCACAAGCCATCAAAATAAAAAGATTTAGAGAGCAGCAATACCATTGTTGCATTAGCTCTAAAAAAAACCATAAGGACAGGGGTGCTAGGGGTGGAACAGTGTGTCCATCTACATTAATATACAGATTCAATGAGCATCTGTGCCAAATTATTAGGATGTTGAACAGCTTCTTTCCACAGGCAGTTAGGATCATAAACAGTCTATGCCTTTGCGTGACACTGAATGAGTGTGCAGATGT